>NW_027248303.1:0-184477 GCF_041260155.1 Ptychodera flava
TCATATTTGGTACACAGGTACAACTCACCAAAAGTAATTTTTTGGTCACATGACCATAACAAAAGGTCAAGTGACCTTTCGGCCATTTTGAAAATAAACTTTAAAATTGACCTCATTTGCATAAAAATTAACCAATCAAAATTCTGTCCTAAATTTTTGTAGACCATAGGGTTAGGCCCCTTCATGCCAAATATCAAGGTCACAGGTCTTGCCGATTTTGAGAAGAAGATTTTAAAGTATTATTTTTCATATTTTTCAGTGACCTTTGACCTCCCTACAGATTTACAAATGCCCATTATAGGCTACCCAATAGAGCTAGGAGTCTGGTTCTTTTTGGACATAGATGATCATTGGCTGTTAATGTTCACCGAAATATTTTGGGTCAGGTCACGTGACCTTGACCTCATTAATTATGCGCATATCTAATTCTAGGCTAACCAATAACGCTAGAGATCCGAATTTTGGTACACAGGGACTACTATGGGATAGAAATCTATTGCAAATATGTCACGTGACCAGACCTCATTAATTATGCGCATATCTAATTCTAGGCTAACCAATAGGGCTAGAGATCCAAATTTTGGTACACAGGGACTACTATGGGATAGAAATCTATTGCAAATATGTCATGTGACCAGACCTCATTAATTATGCGCATATCTAATTCTAGGCTAACCAATAGGGCTAGAGATCCGAATTTTGGTACACAAGGACTACTATGGGATAGAAATCTATTGAAAATATGTCACGTGACCAGACCTCATTAATTATGCGCATATCTAATTCTAGTATAACCAATAGGGCTAGAGATCCCAATTTTGGTACATAGGGACTACTATGGGATAGTAATCTATTGCAAATATGTCATGTGACCAGACCTCATTAATTATGCGCATATCTAATTCTGAGCCAGCCAATAGAGCTAGAGGTCTGATTTATGGTATATAGGGATAACTTAGCATTACAATTTTTGTGACAAAATGTCATGTGACCTTGATGACCTTTGACCTTGAATATACGTATATGTCCATAACTCAGTAACCACAAGTGGTGCACCCTTCATTTTTGGTATGATGGAGAACTTATGACATCACATCCTGTACCTCATTAATTATGCGCATATCTAATTCTGAGCCAGCCAATAGAGCTAGAGGTCTGATTTTTGGTATATAGGGATAACTTAGCAGTACAATTTTTTGACAAAATGTCATGTGACCTCGATGACCTTTGACCTTGAATATACGTATATGTCCATAACTCAGTAACCACAAGTGCTACACCCTTCATATTTGGTATGATGGGAGACCTTATGACACCACATCCTGTACCTAATTAATTATGCGCATATCTAATTCTGAGCCAGCCAATAGAGCTAGAGGTCTGATTTTTGGTATATAGGGATAGCTTAGCAATAAAAAAAATTTTTGACAAAATGTCATGTGACCTCAATGACCTTTGACCTTAAATATACCTATATGTCCACAACTTGATAACCACAAGTGCTACAGACTTCAAATGTGGTATGATGGAGACCTAATGACACTGCATCCTCTACTTCATTAATTATGCGCCAAATCTAATTTTTCTTTTGCTCTTAATGCTGCTACTTGTGTCGAAACCCGGTCATCGCTGCTTGCAGCTATATTTATTATTATTATTCTTCTTCCGTCGCACTTCTGCAACTACCACGCGAACACCGTTGCACCTAGAGACTTCATTTGGTACAGGTACATGTCAGCAAAAGTAAACTTTTGGTCACATGACCATAACAAAAGGTCACATGACCTTTCGGCCATTTTGAAAATAAACTTTAAAATTGACTTCATTTGCATAAAAATTAACCAATCAAAATTCTGTCCTAAATTTTTGTAGACCATAGGGTTAGGCTCCTTCATGCCAAATATCAAGGTCACAGGTGTTGCCGATTTTGAGAAGAAGAAGATTTTAAAGTATTATTTTTCTGATTTTTCAGTGACCTTTGACCTCCCCTATAGATTTACAAATGCCCATTATAGGCTAGCCAATAGAGCTAGGAGTCTGGTTCTTTTTCGACATAGACGATCATTGGTTGTTAATGTTCACCATAATATTTTGGGTCAGGTCACGTGACCTTGACCTCATTAATTATGCGCATATCTAATTCTAGGCTAACCAATAGGGCTAGAGATCGAATTTTGGTACACAGGGACTACTATGGGATAAAAATCTATTGCAAATATGTCACGTGACCAGACCTCATTAATTATGCGCATATCTAATTCTAGGCTAACCAATAGGGCTAGAGATCCAAATTTTGGTACACAGGGACTACTATGGGATAGAAATGTATTGCAAATATGTCACGTGACCAGACCTCATTATTATGCGCATATCTAATTCTATGCTAACCAATAGGGCTGAGGATCCGAATTTTGGTACACAGGGACTACTATGGGATAGAAATCTATTGCAAATATGTCACGTGACCAGACCTCATTAATTATGCGCATATCTAATTCTAGGCTACCCAATAGGGCTAGGGATCCGAATTTTGGTACACAGGGAGTACTATGGGATAGAAATCTATTGCAAATATGTCACGTGACCAGACCTCATTAATTATGCGCATATCTAATTCTAGGCTACCAATAGGGCTAGAGATCCCAATTTTGGTACATAGGGACTACTATGGGATAGAAATCTATTGCAAATATGTCACGTGACAAGACCTCATTAATTATGCGCATATCTAATTAATGGCTAACCAATAGGGCTAGAGATCCAAATTTGGTACACAGGGACTACTATGGGATAGAAATATATTGCAAATATGTCACATGACCAGACCTCATTAATTATGCGCATATCTAATTCTGAGCCAGCCAATAGAGCTAGAGGTCTGATTTTGGTATATAGGGATAACTTAGCATTACAATTTTTTTGACAAAATGTCATGTGACCTCGATGACCTTGACCTTGAATATAGTATATGTCCATAACTCAGTAACCACAAGTGGTACACCCTTCATTTTTCGTATGATGGGAGACCTTATGACATCACATCCTGTACCTCATTAATTATGCGCAAATCTAATTCTGAGCCAGCCAATAGAGCTAGAGGTCTGATTTTTGGTATATAGGGATAACTTAGCAGTTCAATTTTTTGACAAAATGTCATGTGACCTTCATGACCTTTGACCTTATATATACATATATGGGGATAACTAAGTAACCCCAAGTGCTAGACCCTTCATAATTGGTATGATGGAGACCTTGAGACACCACATCCTGTACCTCCTTAATTATGCGCATATCTAATTCTGGGCCAGCCAATAGAGCTAGAGGTCTGATATTTGGTACAATGGCATAAGTACTTGATAGAAGTTTTATGCAAAACTACCAGGTTGAAAGGATGACTTTTAGTACCATTTTAGCAAATGTGCCAATTATTCATTAGGAAGGTGCAGATGTAATTTTTCTTTTGCTCTTATGCTGCCATTTGCGTCGAAACCCGGTCATCGCTGCTTGCAGCTATATTTAGGGTTTCGAGACCACGGGTCCGAAACCCTCTTGAAATCGTTCCGTTTTTTATTATTATTATTATTATTCTTTTTCTTCTTCCACCCTCTAAATGCAACTGCCACGCAAACTCCGTTGCACCTAGAGACTTCAAATTTGGCACATAGGTAAAACTCCTCACAAGTAATTTTTTGATGACATGACCATAACAATGGGTCACGTGACCTGGCGGCCATATTGAAAACAAAGTTTCAAATTGACCTCATTTGCATAAAAATTAATCAATCAAAATTCTGTCCTAAATTTTTGTAGACCATAAGGCTAGGCTCCTTCATGCCAAATTTCAAGGTCACAGGCCTGGCCGATTTTGAGAAGAAGATTTTTAAAGTATTATTTTTCATATTTTTTCGTGACCTTTGACCTCCCCTGTAGATTTACAAATGCCCATTACAGGCTAGCCAATAGAGCTAGGAGTCTGGTTCTTTTTCGACATAGACCATCATTGGCTGTTAATGTTCACCGAAATATTTTGGGTCAGGTCACGTGACCTTGACCTCATTAATTATGCGCATATCTAATTCTAGGCTTACCAATAAGGCTAGAGATCCGAATTTTGGTACACAGGGACTACTATGGGATAGAAATCTATTGCAAATATGTCACGTGACCAGACCTCATTAATTATGCGCATATCTAATTCTTGGCTTACCAATAGGGCTAGAGATCCGAATTTCGGTACACAGGGACAACTATGGGATAGAAATCTATTGAAAATATGTCACGTGACCAGACCTCATTAATTATGCGCATATCTAATTCTAGGCAAACCAATAGGGCTAGAGATCCGAATTTTGGTACACAGGGACTACTATGGGATAGAAATCTATTGAAAATATGTCACCTGACCAGACCTCATTAATTATGCGCATATCTAATTCTAGGCTAACCAATAGGGCTAGAGATCCGAATTTTGGTACACAGGGACTACTATGGGATAGAAATCTATTGCAAATATGTCACGTGACCAGACCTCATTAATTATGCGCATATCTAATTCTAGGCTAACCGATAGGGCTAGAGATCCGAATTTTCGTACACAGGGACTACTATTGGATAGAAATCTATTGCAAATATGTCACGTGACCAGACCTCATTAATTATGCGCATATCTAATTCTAGGCTAACCAATAGGGCTAGAGATCCGAATTTTGGTACACAGGGACTACTATTGGATAGAAATCTATTGCAAATATGTCACGTGACCAGACCTCATTAATTATGCGCATATCTAATTCTAGGCTAACCAATAGGTCTAGAGATCCGAATTTTGGTACACAGGGACTACTATGGGATAGAAATCTATTGCAAATATGTCACGTGACCAGACCTCATTAATTATGCGCATATCTAATTCTAGGCTAACCAATAGGGCTAGAGATCCGAATTTTGGTACACAGGGACTACTATGGGATAGAAATCTATTGCAATATGTCACGTGACCAGACCCTTATTAATTATGCGCATATCTAATTCTAGGCTAACCAATAGGGCTAGAGATTCGAATTTGGTACACAGGGACTACTATGGGATAGAAATCTATTGCAAACATGTCACGTGACCAGACCTCATTAATTATGCGCATATCTAATTCTAGGCTAACCAATAGGCTAGAGATCCGAATTTTTGTACACAGGGACTACTATGGGATAGAAATCTATTGCAAATATGTCACGTGACCAGACCTCATTTATTATGCGCATATCTAATTCTAGGCTAACCAATAGGGCTAGAGATCCGAATTTTGGTACACAGGGAGTACTATGGGATAGAAATCAATTGTCAATATGTCACATGACAAGACCTCATTAATTATGCACATATCTAATTCTAGGCTAAGGTGATAGAGCTAGAGGTCTGATTTTTGGTATAAAGGGATAACTATGATATTGAATTCTTTTAACAAAATGTCACATCACCTCGACTACTTTTGACCTCGATTTCACAAATACTACCATAGCCTCCCATCTTTTTGCATATGTATTTCTCTATTGCCCCTGTTGACCGAGATGTCTCGAAACCCGGTGATTGCTGCTTTGCAGCTATATTTAGGGTTTCGACACCATGGGTGCGAAACCCTATTGTAATCGTTCTGTTTTTTATTAGGGTTTCGACACCATGGGTGCGAAACCCTCTTGTAATCGTTCTGTTTTTTATATTATTATTATTATTATTATTCTTACGACGAGCCTTTGCAAGTACCACGCGAACACTGTTGCACCTAGAGACTTCATATTTGGTACACAGGTACAACTCAGCAAAAGTAATTTTTTGGTCACATGACCATAACAAAAGGTCACGTGACCTTTCGGCCATTTTGAAAATAAACTTTAAAATTGACCTCATTTGCATAAAAATTAACCAATCAAAATTCTGTCCTAAATTTTTGTAGACCATAGGGTTAGGCCCCTTCATGCCAAATATCAAGGTCACAGGTCTTGCCGATTTTGAGAAGAAGATTTTTAAAGTATTATTTTTCATATTTTTCAGTGACCTTTGACCTCCCCTATAGATTTACAAATGCCCATTATAGGCTAGCCAATAGAGCTAGGAGTCTGGTTCTTTTTCGACATAGACGATCATTGGCTGTTAATGTTCACCGAAATATTTTGGGTCAGGTCACGTGACCTTGACCTCATTAATTATGCGCATATCTAATTCTAGGCTAACCAATAGGGCTGGAGATCCGAATTTTGGTACACAGGGACTACTATGGGATAGAAATCTATTGCAAATATGTCACGTGACCAGACCTCATTAATTATGCGCATATCTAATTCTAGGCTAACCAATAGGGCTAGAGATCCGAATTTTGGTACACAGGGACTACTATGGGATAGAAATCTATTGCAAATATGTCACGTGACCAGACCTCATTAATTATGTGCATATCTAATTCTAGGCAAACCAATAGGGCTAGAGATCCGAATTTTGGTACACAGGGACTACTATGGGATAGAAATCTATTGCAAATATGTAACGTGACCAGACCTCATTAATTATGTGCATATCTAATTCTGAGCCAGCCAATAGAGCTAGAGGTCTGATTTTTGGTATAGAGGGATAACTTAGCATTACAATTTTTTTGACAAAATGTCATGTGACCTCGATGACCTTTGACCTTGAATATACGTATACGTCCATAACTCAGTAACCACAAGTGGTACACCCTTCATATTTGTATGATGGGAGACCTTATGACATCACATCCTGTACCTCATTAATTATGCGCATATCTAATTCTGAGCCAGCCAATAGAGCTAGAGGTCTGATTTTTGGTGTATAGGGATAACTTAGCAGTACAATTTTTTTGACAGAATGTCATGTGACCTTCATGACCTTTGACCTTATATATACATATATGGGCATAACTAAGTAACCCCATGTGCTAGACCCTTCATATTTGGTATGATGGGAGACCTTATGACACCACATCCTGTACCTAATTAATTATGCGCATATCTAATTCTGAGCCAGCCAATAGGGCTAGAGGTCTGATTTTTGGTATATAGGGATAGCTTAGCAATACAATTTTTTGATAAAATGTCATGTGACCTCGATGACCGTTGACCTTAAATATACCTATATGTCCACAACTTGATAACCACAAGTGCTACAGAATTCATATGTGGTATGATGGGAGACCTAATGACACTGCATCCTGTACTTCATTAATTATGCGCACAATCTAATTTTTCTTTTGCTCCTAATGCTGCTACTTGTGTCGAAACCCGGTCATCGCTGCTTGCAGCTATATTTATTATTATTATTATTATTCTTCTTCTTCTTCTTCCGCCTTTCGTTTGCAACTACCACGCGAACGCCGTTGCACCTAGACACTTCATATTTGGTACACAGGTACAACTCACCAAAAGTAATTTTTTGGTCACATGACCATAACAAAAGGTCAAGTGACCTTTCGGCCATTTTGAAAATAAACTTTAAATTGACCTCATTTGCATAAAAATTAACCAATCAAAATTCTGTCCTAAATTTTTGTAGACCATAGGGTTAGGCCCTTCATGCCAAATATCAAGGTCACAGGTCTTGCCGATTTTGAGAAGAAGATTTTTAAAGTATTATTTTCATATTTTTCAGTGACCTTTGACCTCCCTACAGATTTACAAATGCCCATTATAGGCTACCCAATAGAGCTAGGAGTCTGGTTCTTTTTCGACATAGATGATCATTGGCTGTTAATGTTCACCGAAATATTTTGGGTCAGGTCACGTGACCTTGACCTCATTAATTATGCGCATATCTAATTCTAGGCTAACCAATAACGCTAGAGAGCCGAATTTTGGTACACAGGGAGTAGTATGGGATAGAAATCTATTGCAAATATGTCACGTGACCAGACCTCATTAATTATGCGCATATCTAATTCTAGGCTAACCAATAGGGCTAGAGATCCAAATTTTGGTACACAGGGACTACTATGGGATAGAAATCTATTGCAAATATGTCATGTGACCAGACCTCATTAATTATGCGCATATCTAATTCTAGGCTAACCAATAGGGCTAGAGATCCGAATTTTGGTACACAAGGACTACTATGGGATAGAAATCTATTGAAAAATATGTCACGTGACCAGACCTCATTAATTATGCGCATATCTAATTCTAGTATAACCAATAGGGCTAGAGATCCCAATTTTGGTACATAGGGACTACTATGGGATAGTAATCTATTGCAAATATGTCATGTGACCAGACCTCATTAATTATGCGCATATCTAATTCTGAGCCAGCCAATAGAGCTAGAGGTCTGATTTTTGGTATATAGGGATAACTTAGCAGTACAATTTTTTGACAAAATGTCATGTGACCTCGATGACCTTTGACCTTGAATAACGTATATGTCCATAACTCAGTAACCACAAGTGCTACACCCTTCATATTTGGTATGATGGGAGACCTTATGACACCACATCCTGTACCTAATTAATTATGCGCATATCTAATTCTGAGCCAGCCAATAGAGCTAGAGGTCTGATTTTTGGTATATAGGGATAGCTTAGCAAAAAAAAATTTTTGACAAAATGTCATGTGACCTCAATGACCTTTGACCTTAAATATACCTATATGTCCACAACTTGATAACCACAAGTGCTACAGACTTCATATGTGGTATGATGGGAGACCTAATGACACTGCATCCTCTACTTCATTAATTATGCGCCAAATCTAATTTTTCTTTTGCTCTTAATGCTGCTACTTGTGTCGAAACCCGGTCATCGCTGCTTGCAGCTATATTTATTATTATTATTCTTCTTCTTCTTCTTGCGCCGAGCTTTTGCAACTACCACGCGAACACCGTTGCACCTGGAGACTTCATATTTGGTACACAGGTACAACTCAGCAAAAGTAATTTTTTGGTCACATGACGATAACAAAAGGTCACGTGACCTTTGGCCATTTTGAAAATAAACTTTAAAATTGAGCTCATTTGCATAAAAATCAACCTATCAAAATTCTGTTCTAAATTTTTGTAGACCATAGGGTTAGGCTCCTTCATGCCAAATATCAAGGTCACAGGTCTTGCCAATTTTGAGAAGAAGATTTTTAAAGTATTATTTTTCTGATTTTTCAGTGACCTTTGACCTCCCCTATACCTATGCAGCTAAGCTATGGCAATGGCTTATTCTGGCCTATGTTTAAGTCCAAGACAGCAAACGTCTATTGGACAATGGCCAGTAGGGGACCAAACTGCACTCCACAATTTTGGGGATTGCCCTTGACCTTTGACCTTGGCCTCTTGCTCCAACTCATTTATTATGCGCATATCTAATTCTGAGCCAGCTAATAGAGCTGGAGGTCTGATTTTTGGTATATAGGGATAACTTAGCAATACAATTTTTTTGACAAAATGTCATGTGACCCTGATGACCTTTGACCTCAAATATACATATATGTCCATAACTAAGTAACCACAAGTGCTACACCCTTCATATTTGGTATGATGGGAGACCTTATGACACCACATCCTGTACCTCATTAATTATGCGCATATCTAATTCTGAGCCAGCCAATAGAGCTAGAGGTCTGATTTTTGGTATATAGGGATAACTTAGCAATACAATTTTTTTGACAAAATGTCATGTGACCTCGATGACCTTTGACCTCAAATACACATATATGGCCATAACTAAGTAACCACAAGTGCTACACCCTTCATATTTGGTATGATGGGAGACCTTATGACATCACATCCTGTACCTCATTAATTATGCGCATATCTAATTCTGAGCCAGCCAATAGAGCTAGAGGTCTGATTTTTGGTATATAGGGATAGCTTAGCATTACAATTTTTTTGACAAAATGTCATGTGACCTTGATGACCTTTGACCTCAAATATACATATATGTCCATAACTCAGTAACCACAAATGCTACGAGCTTCATATTTGGTATGATGGGAGACCTTATGACATCACATCCTCTACCTCATTAATTATGTGCATATCTAATTCTGAGCCAGCCAATAGAGCTAGAGGTCTGATATTTGGTACACTGGCATAAGTATTTGATAGAAGTTTATGCAAAACTACCAGGTTGAAAGGATGACTTTTAGTAGTATTTTAACAAATGTGCCAATTATTCATTAGGTATGTGCAGATCTAATTTTCTTTTGCTCTAATGCTGCCAATTGTGTCGAAACCCGGTCATCGCTGCTTGCAGCTATATTTATTAGGGTTTCGAGACCACGGGTCCGAAACCCTCTTGAAATCGTTCCGTTTTTTATTATTAGGGTTTCGAGACCACGGGTCCGAAACCCTCTTGAAATCGTTCCGTTTTTTATTATTAGGGTTTCGACACCATGGGTGCGAAACCCTCTAGTAATCGTTCCGTTTTTTATTATTATTATTATATTATTATTATTATTATTATTATTCTTTTTCTTCTTCTTCTTCTTCCGTCCTCTAAATGCAACTGCCACGCGAACACTGTTGCACCTAGAGACTTCAAATTTGGCACATAGGTAAAACTCCTCACAAGTAATTTTTGATCACATGACCATAACAATGGGTCACGTGACCTGGCAGCCATATTAAAATTAAACTTTCAACTCGGCTTAATTTGCATAAAAATAAACCAATCAAAATTCTGTTAGATATTTTTGTAGACCATAGGGCTAGGCTCCTTCATGCCAAATTTCAAGGTCATAGGCCCTGCCGATTTAGAGAAGAAGATTTTTAAAGTATTATTTTTCACATTTTTCAGTGACCTTTGACCTCCCCTATAGATTTACAAATGCCCCTTACAGGCTAGCCAATAGAGCTAGGAGTCTGGTTCTTTTTCGACATAGACGATCATTGGCTGTTAATGTTCACCGAAAATATTTGGGTCAGGTCACGTGACCTTGACCTCATTCATTATGTGCATATCTAATTCTAGGCTAACCAATAGGGCTAGAGATCCGAATTTTGGTACACAGGGACTACTATGGGATAGAAATCTATTGCAAATATGTCACGTGACCAGACCTCATTAATTATGCGCATATCTAATTCTAGGTTAACCAATAGGGCTAGCGATCCTAATTTTGGTACACAGGGACTACTATGGGATAGAAATCTATTGCAAATATGTCACGTGACCAGACCTCATTCATTATGCACATATCTAATTCTAGGCTAACCAATAGGGTTAGAGATCCGAATTTTGGTACACAGGGACTACTATGGGATAGAAACCTATTGCAAATATGTCACGTGACCAGACCTCATTAATTATGCGCATATCTAATTCTAGGCTAACCAATAGGGCTAGAGATCCGAATTTTGGTACACAGGGACTACTATGGATAGAAATCTATTGCAAATATGTCACGTGACCAGACCTCATTCATTATGCGCATATCTAATTCTAGGCTAACCAATAGGGCTAGAGATCCGAATTTTGGTACACAGGGACTACTATGGGATAGAAATCTATTGCAAATATGTCACGTGACCAGACCTCATTCATTATGCGCATATCTAATTCTAGGCTAACCAATAGGGCTAGCGATCCGAATTTTGGTACACAGGGACTACTATGGGATAGAAATCTATTGCAAATATGTCACGTGACAAGACCTCATTAATTATGCGCATATCTAATTCTAGGCTACCAATAGGGCTAGAGATCCGAATTTTGGTACACAGGGACTACTGTGGGATAGAAATCTATTGTCAATATGTCACGTGACCATACCTCATTAATTATGTGCATATCTAATTCTAGGCTAACCAATAGGGCTAGAGATCCGAATTTTGATACACATGGACTACTATGGGATAGAAATCTATTGCAAATATGTCACGTGACCAGACCTCATTAATTATGTGCATATCTAATTCTAGGCTAACCAATAGGGCTAGAGATCCGAATTTTGGTACACAGATAGTAGTATGGGATAGAAATCTATTGCAAATATGTCACGTGACCAGACCTCATTAATTATGTGCATATCTAATTCTAGGCTAACCAATAGGGTAGAGATCCGAATTTTGGTACACAGGGACTACTATGGGATAGAAATCTATTGTCAATATGTCACATGACCAGACCTCATAATTATGCATATATCTAATTCTAGGCTAACCAATAGGGCTAGAGATCCAAATTTGGTACACAGATAGTAGTATAGGATAGAAATCTATTGTCAATATGTCACGTGACCAGACCTCATTAGTTATGCACATATCCTATTCTAGGCTAACCAATAGGGCTAGAGATCTGAATTTTGGTACACAGGGAGTACTATGGGATAGAAATCAATTAATAGGGTTAGAGATCCGAATTTTGGTACACAGGGACTACTATGGGATAGAAATCTATTGCCAATATGTCACGTGACCAGACCTCATTAATTATGCGCATATCTAATTCTAGGCTAACCAATAGGGCTAGAGATCCGAATTGTGGTACACAGGGACTACTATGGGATAGAAATCTATTGCAAATATGTCACGTGACCAGACCTCATTAATTATGCGCATATCTAATTCTAGGCTAACCAATAGGGCTAGAGATCCGAATTTTGGTACACAGGGACTACTATGGGATAGAAATCTATTGCAAATATGTCACGTGACCAGACCTCATTCATTATGCGCATATCTAATTCTAGGCTAACCAATAGGGCTAGAGATCCGAATTTTGGTACACAGGGACTACTATGGGATAGAAATCTATTGCAAATATGTCACGTGACAAGACCTCATTAATTATGCGCATATCTAATTCTAGGCTAACCAATAGGGCTAGAGATCCGAATTTTGGTACACAGGGACTACTGTGGGATAGAAATCTATTGTCAATATGTCACGTGACCATACCTCATTAATTATGTGCATATCTAATTCTAGGCTAACCAATAGGGCTAGAGATCCGAATTTTGATACACATGGACTACTATGGGATAGAAATCTATTGCAAATATGTCACGTGACCAGACCTCATTAATTATGTGCATATCTAATTCTAGGCTAACCAATAGGGCTAGAGATCCGAATTTTGGTACACAGATAGTAGTATGGGATAGAAATCTATTGCAAATATGTCACGTGACCAGACCTCATTAATTATGTGCATATCTAATTCTAGGCTAACCAATAGGGCTAGAGATCCGAATTTTGGTACACAGGGACTACTATGGGATAGAAATCTATTGTCAATATGTCACATGACCAGACCTCATTAATTATGCACATATCTAATTCTAGGCTAACCAATAGGGCTAGAGATCCAAATTTTGGTACACAGATAGTAGTATAGGATAGAAATCTATTGTCAATATGTCACGTGACCAGACCTCATTAGTTATGCACATATCCTATTCTAGGCTAACCAATAGGGCTAGAGATCTGAATTTTGTACACAGGGAGTACTATGGGATAGAAATCTATTGCAAATATGTCATGTGACCAGACCTCATTAATTATGTGCATATCTAATTCTAGGCTAACCAATAGGGCTAGAGATCCGAATTACACAGGGACTACTATGGGATAGAAATCTATTGCAAATATGTCACGTGACCAGACCTCATTAATTATGCACATATCTAATTCTAGGCTAACCAATAGGGCTAGAGATCCGAATTTGGTACACAGATAGTAGTATGGGATAGAAATCTATTGCAAATATGTCACGTGACCAGACCTCATTCATTATGCGCATATCTAATTCTAGGCTAACCAATAGGGCTAGCGATCCGAATTTGGTACACAGGGACTACTATGGGATAGAAATCTATTGCAAATATGTCACGTGACAAGACCTCATTAATTATGCGCATATCTAATTCTAGGCTAACCAATAGGGCTAGAGATCGGAATTTTGGTACACAGGGACTACTGTGGGATAGAAATCAATTGTCAATATGTCACGTGACCAGACCTCATTCATTATGCGCATATCTAATTCTAGGCTAACCAATAGGGCTAGAGATCCGAATTTGGTACACAGGGACTACTATGGGATAGAAATCTATTGTCAATATGTCACATGACCAGACCTCATTAATTATGCGCATATCTAATTCTAGGCTAACCAATAGGGCTAGAGATCCAAATTTTGGTACACAGATAGTAGTATAGGATAGAAATCTATTGTCAATATGTCACGTGACCAGACCTCATTAGTTATGCACATATCCTATTCTAGGCTAACCAATAGGGCTAGAGATCTGAATTTTGGTACACAGGGAGTACTATGGGATAGAAATCAATTGTCAATATGTCACATGACAAGACCTCTTTAATTATGCACATATCTAATTCTAGGCTAAGGTGATAGAGCTAGAGGTCTGATTTTCGGTATAAAGGGATAACTATGATATTGAATTCTTTTAACAAAATGTCACATCACCTCGACTACTTTTGACCTCGATTTCACAAATACCTCCATAGCCTCCCATCTTTTTGCATATGTATTTCTCTATTGCCCCTGTTGACCGAGATGTCTCGAAACCCGGTGATTGCTGCTTTGCAGCTATATTTAGGGTTTAAGACGACACCATGGGTGCGAAACCCTATTGTAATCGTTCTGTTTTTTTATTATTATTATTATTCTTCTTACGACGAGCTTTTGCAGCTACCACGCAAACACCGTTGCACCTAGAGACTTCATATTTGGTACACAGGTACAACTCAGCAAAAGTAATTTTTTGGTCACATGACCATAACAAAAGGTCACGTGACCTGGCGGCCATTTTGAAAATAAACTTTAAAATTGACCTCATTTGCATAAAAATTAACCAATCAAAATTCTGTCCTAAATTTTTGTAGACAATAGGGTTAGGCCCCTTCATGCCAAATATCAAGGTCACAGGTCTTGCCGATTTTGAGAAGAAGATTTTTAAAGTATTTTTTCATATTTTTCAGTGACCTTTGACCTCCGCTATAGATTTACAAATGCCCATTATAGGCTAGCCAATAGAGCTCGGAGTCTGGTTCTTTTTTGACATAGACGATCATTGGCTGTTAATGTTCACCGAAATATTTTGGGTCAGGTCACGTGACCTTGACCTCATTAATTATGCACATATCTAATTCTAGGCTAACCAATAGGGCTAGAGATCCGAATTTTGGTACACAGGGACTACTATGGGATAGAAATCTATTGCAAATATGTCACGTGACCAGACCTCATTAATTATGCGCATATCTAATTCTAGGCTAACCAATAGGGCTAGAGATCCAAATTTTGGTACACAGGGACTACTACAGGATGTAAATCTATTGCAAATATGTCACGTGACCAGACCTCATTAATTATGCGCATATCTAATTCTAGGCTAACCAATAGGGCTAGAGATCCGAATTTTGGTACACAGGGACTACTATGGGATAGAAATCTATTGCAAATATGTCACGTGACCAGACCTCATTAATTATGCGCATATCTAATTCTAGGCTAACCAATAGGGCTAGAGGTCCGAATTTTGGTACACAGGGACTACTATGGGATAGAAATCTATTGCAAATATGTCACGTGACCAGACCTCATTAATTATGCGCATATCTAATTCTAGGCTAATCATAGGGTTAGAGATCCCAATTTTGGTACATAGGGACAACTATGGGATAGAAATCTATTGCACATATGTCACAAGACTAGACCTCATTAATTATGTGCATATCTAATTCTAGGCTAACCAATAGGGCTAGAGATCCAAATTTTGGTACACAGGGACTACTATGGGATAGAAATCTATTGCAAATATGTCACGTGACCAGACCTCATTAATTATGCGCATATCTAATTTTGAGCCAGCCAATAGAGCTAGAGGTCTGATTTTTGGTATATAGGGATAACTTAGCAATACAATTTTTTTGACAAAATGTCATGTGACCCCCATGACCTTTGACCTCAAATATACATATATGGCCATAACTAAGTAACCACAAGTGCTACACCCTTCATATTTGGTATGATGGGAGACCTTATGACATCACATCCTGTACCTCATTAATTATGCGCATACCTAATTCTGAGCCAGCCAATAGAGCTAGAGGTCTGATTTTTGGTATATAGGGATAACTTAGCAATACAATTTTTTTGACAAAATGTCATGTGACCCCGATGACCTTTGACCTCAAATATACATATATGGCCCTAACTAAGTAACCACAAGTGCTACACCCTTCATATTTGGTATGATGGGAGACCTTATGACATCACATCCTGTACCTCATTAATTATGCGCATATCTAATTCTGAGCCAGCCAATAGAGCTAGAGGTCTGATTTTTGGTATATACCAATAACTTAGCAATACAATTTTTTTGACAAAATGTCATGTGACCCCGATGACCTTTGACCTCAAATATACATATATGGCCATAACTAAGTAACCACAAGTGCTACACCCTTCATATTTGGTATGATAGGAGACCTTATGACACCACATCCTGTACCTCATTAATTATGCGCATATCTAATTCTGAGCCAGCCAATAGAGCTAGAGGTCTGATTTTTGTTATATAGGGATAAGTTAGCAATACAATTTTTTTGACAAAATGTCATGTGACATCGATGACCTTTGACCTCATTATACATATATTGCCATAATTAAGTAACCACAAGTGGTACACCCTTCATATTTGGTATGATGGTAGACCTTATGACATCACATCCTGTACCTCATTAATTATGCGCATATCAAATTCTGAGCCAGCCAATAGAGCTAGAGATCTGATATTTGGTAAATAGGGATAACTTATCAGTACAATTCTTTTGACAAAATGTCATGTGACCTTCATGACCTTTGACCTTATATATACATATATGGGCATAACTAAGTAACCCCAAGTGCTAGACCCTTCATATTGGTATGATGGGAGACCTTATGACACCACATCCTGTACCTAATTAATTATGCGCATATCTAATTGTGAGCCAGCCAATAGAGCTAGAGGTCTGATTTTTGGTATATAGGGATAACTTAGCAATACAAATTTTTTGACAAATGTCATGTGACCTCGATGACCTTTGACCTCAAATATACATATATGGCCATAACTAAGTAACCACAAGTGCTACACACTTCATATTTGGTATCATTGGAGACCTTATGACATCACATCCTGTACTTCATAAATTATGCGCCCAATATAATTTTTCTTTTGCTCTTAATGCTGCTACTTGTGTCGAAACCGGTCTTCGCTGCTTGCAGCTATATTTATATTATTATTATTCTTTTCTTCTTCCACCCTCTAAATGCAAATGCCACGCAAACACCGTTGCACCTAGAGACTTCAAATTTGGCACATAGGTTAAACTCCTCACAAGTAATTTTTTGATCACATGACCATAACAATGGGTCACGTGACCTGGCGGCCATATTGAAAACAAACTTTCAAATTGACCTCATTTGCATAAAAATTAATCAATCAAAATTCTGTCCTAAATTTTTGTAGACGATAGGGTTAGGCTCCTTCATGCCAAATTTCAAGGTCACAGGTCTTGCCGATTTTGAGAAGAAGATTTTTAAAGTATTATTTTTCATATTTTTCAGTGACCTTTGACCTCCCCTGCAGATTTACAAATGCCCATTATAGGCTACCCAATAGAGCTAGGAGTCTGGTTCTTTTTCGACATAGATGATCATTGGCTGTTAATGTTCACCGAAATATTTTGGGTCAGGTCACGTGACCTTGACCTCATTAATTATGCGCATATCTAATTCTAGGCTAACCAATAACGCTAGAGATCCGAATTTTGGTACACAGGGACTACTATGGGATAGAAATCTATTGCAAATATGTCACGTGACCAGACCTCATTAATTATGCGCATATCTAATTCTAGGCTAACCAATAGGGCTAGAGATCCAAATTTTGGTACACAGGGACTACTATGGGATAGAAATCTATTGCAAATATGTCATGTGACCAGACCTCATTAATTATGCGCATATCTAATTCTAGGCTAACCAATAGGGCTAGAGATCCGAATTTTGGTACACAAGGACTACTATGGGATAGAAATCTATTGAAAATATGTCACGTGACCAGACCTCATTAATTATGCGCATATCTAATTCTAGTATAACCAATAGGGCTAGAGATCCCAATTTTGGTACATAGGGACTACTATGGGATAGTAATCTATTGCAAATATGTCATGTGACCAGACCTCATTAATTATGCGCATATCTAATTCTGAGCCAGCCAATAGAGCTAGAGGTCTGATTTTTGGTATATAGGGATAACTTAGCAGTACAATTTTTTGACAAAATGTCATGTGACCTCGATGACCTTTGACCTTGAATATACGTATATGTCCATAACTCAGTAACCACAAGTGCTACACCCTCATATTTGGTATGATGGGAGACCTTATGACACCACATCCTGTACCTAATTAATTATGCGCATATCTAATTCTGAGCCAGCCAATAGAGCTAGAGGTCTGATTTTTGGTATATAGGGATAGCTTAGCAAAAAAAAATTTTTGACAAAATGTCATGTGACCTCAATGACCTTTGACCTTAAATATACCTATATGTCCACAACTTGATAACCACAAGTGCTACAGACTTCATATGTGGTATGATGGGAGACCTAATGACACTGCATCCTCTACTTCATTAATTATGCGCCAAATCTAATTTTTCTTTTGCTCTTAATGCTGCTACTTGTGTCGAAACCCGGTCATCGCTGCTTGCAGCTATATTTATTATTATTATTCTTCTTCTTCTTCTTGCGCCGAGCTTTGCAACTACCACGCGAAACACCGTTGCACCTGGAGACTTCATATTTGGTACACAGGTACAAGTCTGCAAAAGTAAATTTTTGGTCACATGACCATAACAAAAGGTCACGTGACCTTTTGGCCATTTTGAAAATAAACTTTAAAATTGACTTCATTTGCATAAAAATTAACAAATCAAAATTCTGTCCTAAATTTTTGTAGACCATAGGGTTAGGCTCCTTTATGCCAAATATCAAGGTCACAGGTCTTGCCGATTTTGAGAAGAAGATTTTTAAAGTATTATTTTTCTGATTTTTCAGTGACCTTTGACCTCCCCTATACCTATGCAGCAAAGCTATGGCAATGGCTTATTCTGGCCTATGTTTAAGTCCAAGACAGCAAGCGTCTATTGGACAATGGCCAGTAGGGGACCAAACTCCACTCCGCAATTTTGGGGATTGCCCTGACCTTTGACCTTGGCCTCTTGCTCCAACTCTTTTATTATCCGCATATCTAATTCTGAGCCAGCTAATAGAGCTGGAGGTCTGATTTTTGGTATATAGGGATAACTTAGCAATACAATTTTTTTGACAAAATGTCATGTGACCTACATGACCTTTGACCTTGAAAATACATATATGTCCATAACTAAGTAACCACAAGTGCTACACCCTTCATATTTGGTATGATGGGAGACCTTATGACACCACATCCTGTACCTCATTAATTATGCGCATATCTAATTCTGAGCCAGCCAATAGAGCTAGAGGTCTGATTTTTGGTATATAGGGATAACTTAGCAATACAATTTTTTTGACAAAATGTCATGTGACCTCGATGACCTTTGACCTCAAATATACATATATGGCCATAACTAAGTAACCACAAGTGCTACACCCTTCATATTTGGTATGATGGGAGACCTTATGACATCACATCCTGTACCTCATTAATTATGCGCATATCTAATTCTGAGCCAGCCAATAGAGCTAGAGGTCTGATTTTTGGTATATAGGGATAGCTTAGCATTACAATTTTTTTGACAAAATGTCATGTGACCTTGATGACCTTTGACCTTGAATATACGTATATGTCTATAACTCAGTAACCACAAATGCTACGAGCTTCATATTTGGTATGATGGGAGACCTTATGACTCACATCCTCTACCTCATTAATTATGTGCATATCTAATTCTGAGCCAGCCAATAGAGCTAGAGGTCTGATATTTGGTACACTGGCATAAGTATTTGATAGAAGTTTTATGCAAAACTACCAGGTTGAAAGGATGACTTTTAGTATTATTTTAACAAATGTGCCAATTATTCATTAGGTATGTGCAGATCTAATTTTTCTTTTGCTCTAATGCTGCCATTTGTGTCGAAACCCGGTCATCGCTGCTTGCAGCTATATTTAGGGTTTCGACACCATGGGTGCGAAACCCTCTTGTAATCGTTCTGTTTTTTATTAGGGTTTCGAGACCATGGGTCCGAAACCCTCTAGTAATCGTTCCGTTTTTATTATTAGGGTTTCGAGACCACGGGTCCGAAACCCTCTAGTAATCGTTCCGTTTTTATATTATTATTATTATTATTATTATTATTATTCTTTTTCTTCTTCTTCTTCTTCCGTCCTCTAAATGCAACTGCCACGCGAACACTGTTGCACCTAGAGACTTCAAATTTGGCACATAGGTAAAACTCCTCACAAGTAATTTTTTGATCACATGACCATAACAATGGGTCACGTGACCTGGCAGCCATATTGAAATTAAACTTTCAACTTGGCTTAATTTGCATAAAAATAAACCAATCAAAATTCTGTTAGATATTTTTGTAGACCATAGGGCTAGGCTCCTTCATGCCAAATTTCAAGGTCATAGGCCCTGCCGATTTTGAGAAGAAGATTTTTAAAGTATTATTTTTCACATTTTTCAGTGACCTTTGACCTCCCCTATAGATTTACAAATGCCCATTACAGGCTAGCCAATAGAGCTAGGAGTCTGGTTCTTTTTCGACATAGACGATCATTGGCTGTTAATGTTCACCGAAATATTTTGGGTCAGGTCACGTGACCTTGACCTCATTCATTATGTGCATATCTAATTCTAGGCTAACCAATAGGGCTAGAGATCCGAATTTTGGTACACAGGGACTACTATGGGATAGAAATCTATTGCAAATATGTCACGTGACCAGACCTCATTAATTATGCGCATATCTAATTCTAGGCTAACCAATAGGGCTAGCGATCCGAATTTTGGTACACAGGGACTACTATGGGATAGAAATCTATTGCAAATATGTCACGTGACCAGACCTCATTAATTATGCACATATCTAATTCTAGGCTAACCAATAGGGTTAGAGATCCGAATTTTGGTACACAGGGACTACTATGGGATAGAAACCTATTGCAAATATGTCACGTGACCAGACCTCATTAATTATGCGCATATCTAATTCTAGGCTAACCAATAGGGCTAGAGATCCGAATTTTGGTACACAGGGACTACTATGGGATAGAAATCTATTGCAAATATGTCACGTGACCAGACCTCATTCATTATGCGCATATCTAATTCTAGGCTAACCAATAGGGCTAGAGATCCGAATTTTGGTACACAGGGACTACTATGGGATAGAAATCTATTGCAAATATGTCACGTGACCAGACCTCATTCATTATGCGCATATCTAATTCTAGGCTAACCAATAGGGCTAGAGATCCGAATTTTGGTACACAGGGACTACTATGGGATAGAAATCTATTGCAAATATGTCACGTGACAAGACCTCATTAATTATGCGCATATCTAATTCTAGGCTAACCAATAGGGCTAGAGATCCGAATTTTGGTACACAGGGACTACTGTGGGATAGAAATCTATTGTCAATATGTCACGTGACCATACCTCATTAATTATGTGCATATCTAATTCTAGGCTAACCAATAGGGCTAGAGATCCGAATTTTGATACACATGGACTACTATGGGATAGAAATCTATTGCAAATATGTCACGTGACCAGACCTCATTAATTATGTGCATATCTAATTCTAGGCTAACCAATAGGGCTAGAGATCCGAATTTTGGTACACAGATAGTAGTATGGGATAGAAATCTATTGCAAATATGTCACGTGACCAGACCTCATTAATTATGTGCATATCTAATTCTAGGCTAACCAATAGGGCTAGAGATCCGAATTTTGGTACACAGGGACTACTATGGGATAGAAATCTATTGTCAATATGTCACATGACCAGACCTCATAATTATGCATATATCTAATTCTAGGCTAACCAATAGGGCTAGAGATCCAATTTTGGTACACAGATAGTAGTATAGGATAGAAATCTATTGTCAATATGTCACGTGACCAGACCTCATTAGTTATGCACATATCCTATTCTAGGCTAACCAATAGGGCTAGAGATCTGAATTTGGTACACAGGGAGTACTATGGGATAGAAATCAATTAATAGGGTTAGAGATCCGAATTTTGGTACACAGGGACTACTATGGGATAGAAACCTATTGCAAATATGTCACGTGACCAGACCTCATTAATTATGCGCATATCTAATTCTAGGCTAACCAATAGGGCTAGAGATCCGAATTGTGGTACACAGGGACTACTATGGGATAGAAATCTATTGCAAATATGTCACGTGACCAGACCTCATTCATTATGCGCATATCTAATTCTAGGCTAACCAATAGGGCTAGCGATCCGAATTTTGGTACACAGGGACTACTATGGGATAGAAATCTATTGCAAATATGTCACGTGACAAGACCTCATTAATTATGCGCATATCTAATTCTAGGCTAACCAATAGGGCTAGAGATCGGAATTTTGGTACACAGGGACTACTGTGGGATAGAAATCAATTGTCAATATGTCACGTGACCAGACCTCATTCATTATGCGCATATCTAATTCTAGGCTAACCAATAGGGCTAGAGATCCGAATTTTGGTACACAGGGACTACTATGGGATAGAAATCTATTGTCAATATGTCACATGACCAGACCTCATTAATTATGCACATATCTAATTCTAGGCTAACCAATAGGGCTAGAGATCCAAATTTTGGTACACAGATAGTAGTATAGGATAGAAATCTATTGTCAATATGTCACGTGACCAGACCTCATTAGTTATACACATATCCAATTCTAGGCTAACCAATAGCGCTAGAGATCTGAATTTTGGTACACAGGGAGTACTATGGGATAGAAATCAATTGTCAATATGTCACATGACAAGACCTCTTTAATTATGCACATATCTAATTCTAGGCTAAGGTGATAGAGCTAGAGGTCTGATTTTCGGTATAAAGGGATAACTATGATATTGAATTCTTTTAACAAAATGTCACATCACCTCGACTACTTTTGACCTCGATTTCACAAATACCTCCATAGCCTCCCATCTTTTTGCATATGTATTTCTCTATTGCCCCTGTTGACCGAGATGTCTCGAAACCCGATGATTGCTGCTTTGCAGCTATATTTATTATTATTATTATTCTTTTTCTTCTTCCACCCTCTAAATGCAAATGCCACGCGAACACCGTTGCACCTAGAGACTTCAAATTTGGCACATAGGTAAAACTCCTCACAAGTAATTTTTTGATCACATGACCATAACAATGGGTCACGTGACCTGGCGGCCATATTGAAAATAAACTTTCAAATTGACCTCATTTGCATAAAAATTAATCAATCAAAATTCTGTCCTAAATTTTTGTAGACGATAGGGTTAGGCTCCTTCATGCCAAATTTCAAGGTCACAGGCCTGGCCGATTTTGAGAAGAAGATTTTTAAAGTATTATTTTTCATATTTTTCAGTGACCTTTGACCTCCCCTGTAGATTTACAAATGCCCATTACAGGCTAGCCAATAGAGCTAGGAGTCTGGTTCTTTTTCGACATAGACCATCAGTTGTTCTTAATGTTCATAGAAATATTTTGGGTCAGGTCACGTGACCTTGACCTCATTAATTATGCGCATATCTAATTCTAGGCTAACGAATAGGGCTAGAGAGCCGAATTTTGGTACACAGGGAGTAGTATGGGATAGAAATCTATTGTCAATATGTCACATGACCAGACCTCATTAATTATGCGCATATCTAATTCTAGGCTAACCAATAGGGCTAGAGATCCAATTTTGGTACACAGGGACTACTATGGGATAGAAATCTATTGTAAATATGTCACGTGACCAGGCCTCATTAATTATGCGCATATCTAATTCTAGGCTACCAATAGGGCTAGAGATCTGAATTTTGGTACACAGGGACTACCATGGGATAGAAATCTATTGCAAATATGTCACGTGACAAGACCTCATTAATTATGCGCATATCTAATCTAGGCTGACCAATAAAGCTAGAGATCCGAATTTTGGTACACAGGGAGTACTATGGGATAGAAATCTATTGCAAATATGTCACGTGACCAGACCTCATTAATTAAGCGCATATCTAATTCAAGGCTAACCAATAGGGCTAGAGATCAGAATTTTAGTACACAGGGACTACTATGGGATAGAAATCTATTGCAAATATGTCACGTGACCAGACCTCATTATTTATGCGCATATCTAATTCTAGGGTAACTAATAGGGTTAAAGATCTGATTTTGGTACACAGGGGACTACTATGGGATAGAAATCTATTGCAAATATGTCATGTGACCAGACCTCATTAATTATGTGCATAACTTATTTTAGGCTAACCAATTGGGCTAGAGATCTGAATTTTGGTACACAGGGACTACTATGGATAGAAATATATTGCAAATATGTCACGTGACCAGACCTCATTAATTATGCACATATCTAATTTTAAGGCTAACCCATAGGGCTAGAGAGCCCAATTTTCGGTACACAGGGAGTAATATGGGATACAATTATTTGACAAAATGTCACATGACCTCGATGACCTTTGACCTCGTTTTCAGAAATACTTCCATAGCCTTACATCTTTTTGCATATCTATTCCTCTATTGCCCCTGTACACCGAGATGCCGAGATGTCTCGAAACCTGGTCATTGCTGCTTTGCAGCTATATTTATTATTATTATTATTATTAGGGTTTCGACACCATGGGTGCGAAACCCTCTTGTAATCGTAAATTTTTAGTCACATGACCATAACAACAGGTCACGTGACCTTTCGGCCATTTTGAAAATAAACTTTAAAATTGACTTCATTTGCATAAAAATTAACCAATCAAAATTCTGTCCTAAATTTTTGTAGACCATAGGGTTAGGCCCCTTCATGCCAAATATCAAGGTCACAGGTGTTGCCAATTTTTAGAAGAAGATTTTTAAAGTATTATTTTTCTGATTTTTCAGTGACCTTTGACCTCCCCTATAGATTTACAAATGCCCATTATAGGCTAACCAATAGAGCTAGGAGTCTGGTTCTTTTTCGACATAGACGATCATTGGCTGTTAATGTTCACCGAAATATTTTGGGTCAGGTCACGTGACCTTGACCTCATTAATTATGCGCATATCTAATTCTAGGCTAACCAATAGGGCTAGAGATCCGAATTTTGGTACACAGGGACTACTATGGGATAGAAATCTATTGCAAATATGTCACGTGACTAGACCTCATTAATTATGCGCATATCTAATTCTAGGCTAACCAATAGGGCTAGAGATCCGAATTTTGGTACACAGGGACAACTATGGGATAGAAATCTATTGCAAATATGTCACGTGACCAGACCTCATTATTTATGCGCATATCTAATTCTAGGCTAACCAATAGGGCTGGAGATCCAAATTTTGGTACACAGGGACTACTATGGGATAGAAATCTATTGCAAATATGTCACGTGACCAGACCTCATTTATTATGCGCATATCTAATTCTAGGCTAACCAATAGGGCTAGAGATCCGAATTTTGGTACACAGGGACTACTATGGGATAGAAATCTATTGCAAATATGTCACGTGACCAGACCTCATTATTTATGCGCATATCTAATTCTAGGCTAACCAATAGGGCTGGAGATCCAAATTTTGGTACACAGGGACTACTATGGGATAGAAATCTATTGCAAATATGTCACGTGACCAGACCTCATTAATTATGCGCATATCCAATTCTGAGCCAGCAATAGAGCTAGAGGTCTGATTTTTGCTATATAGGGATAACTAAGCAATACAATTCTTTTTGACAAAATGTCACGTGACCTCGTTGACCTTTGACCTTGAATATACGTTTATGTCCATAATTCAGTAACACAGGTGCTACACCCTTCATGTATGGTATAATGGGACACCTTATGACACAACATCCTGTACCTCATTAATTATGCGCATATCTAATTCTGAGCGAGCTAAAAGAGCTAGAGGTCTGATTTTTGGTATATAGGGACAGCTTAGCATTACAATTTTTTGACAAAATGTCATGTGACCTTGATGACCTTTGACCTTCATTATACGTATATGTCCATAACTCAATAACCACAAATGCTACACGCTTCATATTTGGTATGATGGGAGACCTTATGACATCACATCCTGTACCTCATTAATTATGCGCATACCTGATTCTGAGCCAGCCAATAGAGCTAGAGGTCTGATATTGGTACACTGGCATAAGTACTTGATAGAAGTTTTATGCAAAACTACCAGGTTGAAAGGATGACTTTTAGTACCATTTTAGCAAATGTGCCAATTATTCATTAGGAAGGTGCAAATGTAATTTTTCTTTTGCTCTTATGCTGCCATTGCGTCGAAAACCCGGTCATCGCTGCTTGCAGCTATATTTTATTATTATTATTCTTCTTCTTCTTCTTGCGACGAGCTTTTGCAACTACCACGCGAACATCGTTGCACCTAGAGACTTCATATTTGGTACACAGGTACAACTCAGCAAAAGTAATTTTTTGGTCACATGACCATAACAAAAGGTCACGTGACCTTTCGGCCATTTTGAAAATAAACTTTAAAATTGACTTCATTTGCATAAAAATTAACCAATCAAAATTCTGTCCTAAATTTTTGTAGACCATAGGGTTAGGCTCCTTCATGCCAAATATCAAGGTCACAGGTGTTGCCAATTTTGAGAAGAAGATTTTTAAAGTATTATTTTTCTGATTTTTCAGTGACCTTTGACCTCCCCTATACCTATGCAGCTAAGCAATTGCAATGGCTTATTCCGGCCTATGTTTAAGTCCAAGACAGCAAGCGTCTTTTGGACAACGGCCAGTAGGGGACCACATTGCACTCCACAATTTCGGGGATTCAACTTGACCTTTGACCTTGGCCTCTTCCTGCAACTCATTTATTATGCGCATATCTAATTCTGAGCCAGCCAATAGAGCTAGAGGTCTGATTTTTGGTATATAGGGATAACTTAGCATTACAATTTTTTTGACAAAATGTCATGTGACCTCGATGACCTTTGAACTTGAATATACGTATATGTCCATAACTCAGTAACTACAAATGCTACACGCTTCATATTTGATATGATGGGAGACCTTATGACATAACATCCTGTACCTCATTAATTATGCGCATATCTAATTCTAAGCCAGCCAATAGAGCCAGAGGTCTAATTTTTGGTATATAGGGATAACTTAGCAATACAATTTTTTTGACAACATGTCAAGTGACCTCGATGACCTTTGACCTTGAATATACGTATATGTCCATAACTCAGTAACCACAAGTGCTACATCCTTCATATTTGGTATGATGGGAGACCTTATGACACCACATCCTGTACCTCATTAATTATGCGCATATCTAATTCTGAGCCAGCCAATAGAGCTAGAGGTCTAATTTTTGGTATGTAGGGATAGCTTAGCTGTACACCTATGTAGCTAAGCTATAGCAATGGCTTATTGTGGCCTATGTTAAAGTCCAAGACAGCCAGCGTCTATTGGACCATGGCCAGTAGGGGACCAAATTGGATTCCACAATTTTGGGGTTTCCACTTGTCCTTTGACCTTGGCATCTTCCTGCAACTCATTTATTATGTGCATATCTAATTCTGAGCCAGCGAAAAGAGCTAGAGGTATGATTTTTGGTATATAGGGATAACTTAGCATTACAATTTTTTGACAAAATGTCATGTGACCGGGTGACCTTTGACCTTAAATATGAGTATATGTCCATAACGAAGTAACCACAAGTGCTGCACCTTTCATATTTGGTATGATGGGAGACCTTATGATATCACATCCTGTTCCTCATTAATTATGCGCATATGTAATTCTGAGCCAGCCAATAGAGCTAGAGGTCTGATTTTTGGTATATAGGATAACTTAGCAGTACAATTTTTTTGACAAAATGTCATGTGACCTTCATGACCTTTGACCTTATATATACATATATGGGCATAACTAAGTAACCCAAGATGCTAGACCCTTCATATTTGGTATGATGGGAGACCTTATGACACCACATCCTGTACCTAATTAATTATGCGCATATCTGATTCTCAGCCAGCCAATAGAGCTAGAGGTCTGATTTTTGGTATATAGGGATAGCTTAGCAATAAAAATTTTTTGACAAAATGTCATGTGACCTCGATGACCTTTGACCTTAAATATACCTTTATGTCCACAACTTGATAACCACAAGTGCTACAGACTTCATATGTGGTATGATGGGAGACCTAATGACACTGCATCCTGTACTTCATTAATTATGCGCACAATCTAATTTTTCTTTTGCTCTTAATGCTGCTACTTGTGTCGAAACCCGGTCATCGCTGCTTGCAGCTATATTTAGGGTTTCGACACCATGGGTGCGAAACCCTCTTGTAATCGTTCTGTTTTTTAGGGTTTCGACACCATGGGTGCGAAACCCTCTTGTAATCGTTCTGTTTTTTATTATTATTATTATTATTATTATTATTATTATTATTATTATTATTATTATTATTCTTCCGTTGCGCTTTTGCACCTACCATGCGAACACCGCTGCACCTAGAGACTTCATATTTGGTACACAGGTACAAGTCAGCAAAAGTAAATTTTTGGTCACATGACCAAAACAAAAGGTCACGTGACCTTCCGGCCATTTTGAAAATAAACTTTAAAATTGACTTCATTTGCATAAAAATTAACCAATCAAAATTCTGTCCTAAATTTTTGTAGACCATAGGGTTAGGCTCCTTCATGCCAAATATCAAGGTCACAGGTGTTGCCGATTTGAGAAGAAGATTTTTAAGTATTATTTTTCTGATTATCAGTGACCTTTGACCTCCCCTATACCTTGCAGCTAAGCTATGGCAATGGCTTATTCTGGCCTATGTTTAAGTCCAAGACAGCAAGCGTCTATTGGACAATGGCCAGTAGGGGACCAAATTGAACTCCACAATTTTGGGGATTGCACTTGACCTTTGACCTTTGCATCTTCCTGCAACTCATTTATTATGCGCATATCTAATTCTGAGCCAGGTAACAGAGCTAGAGGTCTGATTTTTGGTATATAGGGATAACTTAGCAATACAATTTTTTTGACAAAATGTCATGTGACCTTCATGACCTTTGACCTTGAATATACGTATATGTCCATAGCTAAGTACCCACAAGTGCTACACCCTTCATATTTGGTATGATGGGAGACCTTATGACACCACATCCTGTACCTCATTAATTATGCGCATATCTAATTCTGAGCCAGCCAATAGAGCTAGAGGTCTGATTTTTGGTATATAGGGATAACTTAGCAATACAATTTTTTTGACAAAATGTCATGTGACCTCGATGACCTTTGACCTCAAATATACTTATATGGCCATAACTAAGTAACCCCAAGTGCTACACCCTTCATATTTGGTATGATGGGAGACCTTATGACATCACATCCTGTACCTCATTAATTATGCGCATATCTAATTCTGAGCCAGCCAATAGAGCTAGAGGTCTGATTTTTGGTATATAGGGATAACTTAGCAATACAATTTTTTTGACAAAATGTCATGTGACCTCGATGACCTTTGACCTTAAATATGTGTATATGTCCATAACTAAGTAACCAGAAGGGCTACACCTTTCATATTTGGTATGATGGGAGACCTTATGACACCACATCCTGTACCTAATTAATTATGCGCATATCTAATTCTGAGCCAGCCAAAGAGCTAGAGGTCTGATTTTTGGTATATAGGGATAACTTAGCAATACAATTTTTTTGACAAAATGTCATGTGACCTCGATGACCTTTGACCTCAAATATACATTTATGTCCACAACTTTGTAACCAGAAGTGCTACAGACTTCATATGTGGTATGATGGGAGACCTTATGACACCACATCCTGTACATCATTAATTATGCGCATATCTAATTCTAGGCTAACCATAGGGCCAGAGATCAAAATTTTGGTACACAGGGACACTATGGGATAGAAATCTATTGCAAATATGTCACGTAACCAGACCTCATTAATTATGCGCATATCTAATTCTGAGCCAGCCAATAGAGCTAGAGGTCTGATTTTTGGTAAATAGGGATAGCTTAGCAATAAAATTTTTTTGACAAAATATCATGTGACCTCGATGACCTTTGACCTTAAATATACCTATATGTCCACAACTTGATAACCACAATTGCTACAGACTTCATATGTGGTATGATGGGAGACCTAATGACACTGCATCCAGTACTTCATTAATTATGCGCACAATCTAATTTTTCTTTTGCTCCTTATGCTGCTACTTGTGTGTCGAAACCCGGTCATCGCTGCTTGCAGCTATATTTTATTATTATTATTCTTCTTTTCTTCTTCTTCTTCTTCGCCTTTCGTTTGCAACTACCACGCGAACGCCGTTGCACCTAGACACTTCATATTTGGTACACCGGTACAACTCACCAAAAGTAATTTTTTGGTCACATGACCATAACAAAAGTCACGTGACCTTTCGGCCATTTTGAAAATAAACTTAAAATTGACCTCATTTGCATAAAAATTAACCAATCAAAATTCTGTCCTATATTTTTGTAGACCATAGGGTTAGGCCCTTCATGCCAAATATCAAGGTCACAGGTCTTGCCGATTTTGAGAAGAAGATTTTTAAAGTATTATTTTTCATATTTTTCAGTGACCTTTGACCTCCCCTACAGATTTACAAATGCCCATTATAGGCTACCCAATAGAGCTAGGAGTCTGGTTCTTTTTGGACATAGATGATCATTGGCTGTTAATGTTCACCGAAATATTTTGGGTCAGGTCACGTGACCTTGACCTCATTAATTATGCGCATATCTAATTCTAGGCTAACCAATAACGCTAGAGATCCGAATTTTGGTACACAGGGACTACTATGGGATAGAAATCTATTGCAAATATGTCACGTGACCAGACCTCATTAATTATGCGCATATCTAATTCTAGGCTAACCAATAGGGCTAGAGATCCAAATTTTGGTACACAGGGACTACTATGGGATAGAAATCTATTGCAAATATGTCATGTGACCAGACCTCATTAATTATGCGCATATCTAATTCTAGGCTAACCAATAGGGCTAGAGATCCAAATTTTGGTACACAAGGACTACTATGGGATAGAAATCTATTGAAAATATGTCACGTGACCAGACCTCATTAATTATGCGCATATCTAATTCTAGTATACCAATAGGGCTAGAGATCCCAATTTTGGTACATAGGGACTACTATGGGATAGAAATCTATTGCAAATATGTCATGTGACCAGACCTCATTAATTATGCGCATATCTAATTCTGAGCAAGCCAATAGAGCTAGAGGTCTGATTTTTGGTATATAGGGATAACTTAGCAGTACAATTTTTTTGACAAAATGTCATGTGACCTCGATGACCTTTGACCTTGAATATACGTATATGTCCATAACTCAGTAACCACAAGTGCTACACCCTTCATATTTGGTATGATGGGAGACCTTATGACACCACATCCTGTACCTAATTAATTATGCGCATATCTAATTCTGAGCCAGCCAATAGAGCTAGAGGTCTGATTTTTGGTATATAGGGATAGCTTAGCAAAAAAATTTTTGACAAAATGTCATGTGACCTCAATGACCTTTGACCTTAAATATACCTATATGTCCACAACTTGATAACCACAAGTGCTACAGACTTCATATGTGGTATGATGGGAGACCTAATGACACTGCATCCTCTACTCATTAATTATGCGCCAAATCTAATTTTTCTTTTGCTCTTAATGCTGCTACTTGTGTCGAAACCCGATCATCGCTGCTTGCAGCTATATTTATTATTATTCTTCTTCTTCCGCCTTTCGTTTGCAACTACCAAGCGAACACCGTTGCACCTAGAGATTTCATATTTAGTACACAGGTAAAACTCAGCAAAAGTAATTTTTTGATCACATGACCATAACAATAGGTCACGTGACCTTTCAGCCATTTTGGAAATAAACTTTAAAATTGACCTCATTTGCATAAAAATTAACCAATCAAAATTCTGTCCTAAATTTTTGTAGACCATAGGGTTAGGCCCCTTCATGCCAAATATCAAGGTCACAGGTGTTGCCGATTTTGAGAAGAAGATTTTTAAAGTATTATTTTCATATTTTTCAGTGACCTTTGACCTCCGCTATAGATTTACAAATGCCCATTATAGGCTAGCCAATAGAGCTAGGAGTCTGGTTCTTGTTCGACGTAGACGATCATTGGCTGTTAATGTTCACCGAAATATTTTGGGTCAGGTCACGTGACCTTGACCTCATTAATTATGCGCATATCTAATTCTAGGCTAACCAATAGGGCTAGAGATCCAAATTTTGGTACAGAGGGACTACTATGGGATAGAAATCTATTGCAAATATGTCACGTGACCAGACCTCATTAATTATGCGCATATCTAATTCTAGGCTAACCGATAGGGCTAGAGATCCGAATTTTGGTACACAGGGACAACTATGGGATAGAAATCTATTGCAAATATGTCACGTGACTAGACATCATTAATAATGCGCATATCTAATTCTAGGCTAACCAATAGGGCTAGAGATCCGAATTTTGGTACACAGGAACTACTATGGGATAGAAATCTATTGCAAATATGTCACGTGACCAGACCTCATTAATTATGCGCATATCTAATTCTAGGCTAACCAATAGGGCTAGAGATCCCAATTTTGGTATATAGGGACTACTATGGGATAGAAATCTATTGCAAATATGTCACGTGACCAGACCTCATTAATTATGCGCATATCTAATTCTGAGCAAGCCAATAGAGCTAGAGGTCTGATTTTTGGTATATAGGGATAACTTAGCAGTACAATTTTTTTTGACAAAATGTCATGTGACCTTCATGACCTTTGACCTTATATATACATATATGGGCATAACTAAGTAACCCCAAGTGCTAGACCCTTCATATTTGGTATGATGGGAGACCTTATGACACCACATCCTTACCTAATTAATTATGCGCATATCTAATTCTGAGCCAGCCAATAGGGCTAGAGGTCTGATTTTTGGTATATAGGGATAACTTAGCAGTACAATTTTTTTGACAAAATGTCATGTGACCTTCATGACCTTTGACCTTATATATACATATATGGGCATAACTAAGTAACCACAAGTGCTAGACCCTTCATATTTGGTATGATGGGAGACCTTATGACACCACATCCTGTACCTAATTAATTATGCGCATATCTAATTCTGAGCCAGCCAATAGGGCTAGAGGTCTGATTTTTGGTATATAGGGATAGCTTAGCAATAAAATTTTTTTGACAAAATGTCATGTGACCTCGATGACCTTTTACCTTAAATATACCTATATGTCCACAACTTGATAACCACAAGTGCTACAGACTTCATATGTGGTATGATGGGAGACCTAATGACACTGCATCCTGTACTTCATTAATTATGCGCACAATCTAATTTTTCTTTTGCTCTTAATGCTGCTACTTGTGTCGAAACCCGGTCATCGCTGCTTGCAGCTATATTTAGGGTTTCGACACCATGGGTGCGAAACCCTATTGTAATCGTTCTGTTTTTTATTAGGGTTTCGACACCATGGGTGCGAAACCCTCTTGTAATCGTTCTGTTTTTTATTATTATTATTATTATTATTATTATTCTTCCGTTGCGCTTTTGCACCTACCATGCGAACACCGCTGCACCTAGAGACTTCATATTTGGTACACAGGTACAAGTCAGCAAAAGTAAATTTTTGGTCACATGACCAAAACAAAAGGTCACGTGACCTTCCGGCCATTTTGAAAATAAACTTTAAAATTGACTTCATTTGCATAAAAATTAACCAATCAAAATTCTGTCCTAAATTTTTGTAGACCATAGGGTTAGGCTCCTTCATGCCAAATATCAAGGTCACATGTTTTGCCGATTTTGAGAAGAAGATTTTAAAGTATTATTTTTCATATTTTTCAGTGACCTTTGACCTCCCCGTATAGATTTACAAATGCCCATTATAGGCTAGCCAATAGAGATAGGAGTCTGGTTCTTTTCGACATAGACGATCATTGGCTGTTAATGTTCACCGAAATATTTTGGGTCAGGTCACGTGACCTTCACCTCATTAATTATGCGCATATCTAATTCTAGGCTAGCCAATAGGGCTAGAGATCCAAATTTTGGTACACAGGGACTACTATGCGATAGAAATCTATTGCAAATATGTCACGTGACCAGACCTCATTAATTATGCGCATATCTAATTCTAGGCTAACCAATAGGGCTAGAGATCCGAATTTTGGTACACAGGGACTACTATGGGATAGAAATCTATTGCAAATATGTCACGTGACCAGACCTCATTAATTATGCGCATATCTAATTCTAGGCTAACCAATAGGGCTAGAGATCCAAATTTTGGTACACAGGGACTACTATGGGATAGAAATCTATTGCAAATATGTCACGTGACCAGACCTCATTAATTATGCGCATATCCAATTCTAGGCTAACCAATAGGGCTAGAGATCCGAATTTTGGTACACAGGGACTACTATGGGATAGAAATCTATTGCAAATATGTCACGTGACCAGACCTCATTAATTATGCGCATATCTAATTCTAGGCTAACCAATAGGGCTAGAGATCCGAATTTTGGTACACAGGGACTACTATGGGATAGAAATCAATTGCAAATATGTCACGTGACCAGACCTCATTAATTATGCGCATATCTAATTCTAGGCTAACCAATAGGGCTTGAGATCCCAATTTTGGTACATAGGGACTACTATGGGATAGAAATCTATTGCAAATATGTCACATGACCAGACCTCATTAATAATGCGCATATCTTATTCTGAGCATGCCAATAAAGCTGGAGGTCTGATTTTTGGTATATAGGGATAACTTAGCATTACAATTTTTTTGACAAAATGTTATGTGACCTCGATGACCTTTGACCTTGAATATACGTATATGTCCATAACTCAGTAACCACAAGTGGTACACCCTTCATTTTTGGTATGATGGGAGACCTTATGACACCACATCCTGTACCTAATTAATTATGCGCATATCTAATTCTGAGCCAGCCAATAGAGCTAGAGGTCTGATTTTTGATATATAGGGATAACTTAGCAATACAACTTTTTTGACAAATTGTCATGTGACCTCGATGACCTTTGACCTCAAATATACATATATGGCCATAACTAAGTAACCACAAGTGCTACACACTTCATATTTGGTATCATTGGAGACCTTATGACATCACATCCTGTACTTCATAAATTATGCGCCCAATATAATTTTTCTTTTGCTCTTAATGCTGCTACTTGTGTCGAAACCCGGTCATCGCTGCTTGCAGCTATATTTATTATTATTATTATTATTATTATTCTTCCGTCGCACTTCTGCAACTACCACGCAAACACCGTTGCACCTAGAGACTTCATATTTGGTACACAGGTACAACTCAACAAAAGTAATTTTTTGATCACATGACCATAACAAAAGGTCACGTGACCTTTCGGCCATTTTGAAAATAAACTTTAAAATTGACCTCATTTGCATAAAAATTAACCAATCAAAATTCTGTCCTAAATTTTTGTAGACCATAGGGTTAGGCCCCTTCATGCCAAATATCAAGGTCACAGGTCTTGCCGATTTGAGAAGAAGATTTTTAAAGTATTATTTTCATATTTTTCAGTGACCTTTGACCTCCTCTATAGATTTACAAATGCCCATTATAGGCTAGCCAATAGAGCTAGGAGTCTGGTTCTTTTTCGACATAGACGATCATTGGCTGTTAATGTTCACCGAAATATTTTGGGTCAGGTCACGTGACCTTGACCTCATTAATTATGCGCATATCTAATTCTAGGCTAATAATAGGGCTAGAGATCCGAATTTTGGTACACAGGGACTACTATGGGATAGAAATCTATTGCAAATATGTCACGTGACCATACCTCATTAATTATGCGCATATCTAATTCTAGGCTAACAAATAGGGCTAGAGATCCGAATTTTGGTACACAGGGACTACTATGGGATAGAAATCTATTGCAAATATGTCACGTGACCAGACCTCATTAATTATGCGCATATCTAATTCTAGGCTAACCAATAGGGCTAGAGATCCGAATTTTGGTACACAGGGACTACTATGGGATAGAAATCTATTGCAAATATGTCACGTGACCAGACCTCATTAATTATGCGCATATCTAATTCTAGGCTAACCAATAGGGCTAGAGATCCGAATTCTGGTACACAAGGACTACTATGGGATAGAAATCTATTGCAAATATGTCACGTGACCAGACCTCATTAATTATGCGCATATCTAATTCTAGGCTAACCAATAGGGCTAGAGATCCGAATTTTGGTACACAGGGACTACTATGGGATAGAAATCTATTGCAAATATGTCATATGACCAGACCTCATTAATTATGCGCATATCTAATTCTAGGCTAACCAATAGGCTTGAGATCCCAATTTGGTACATAGGGACTACTATGGGATAGAAATCTATTGCAAATATGTCACATGACCAGACCTCATTAATTATGCGCATATCTAATTCTGAGCTAACCAATAGAGCTAGAGGTCTGATTTTTGGTATATAGGGATAACTTAGCATTACAATTTTTTTGACAAAATGTCATGTGACCTCGATGACCTTTGACCTTGAATATACGTATATGTCCATAACTCAGTAACCACAAGTGGTACACCCTTCATTTTTGGTATGATGGGAGACCTTATGACATCACATCCTCTACCTCATTAATTATGCGCATATCTAATTTGAGCCAGCCAATAGCGCTAGAGGTCTGATTTTGGTATATAGGGATAACTTATCAGTACAATTCTTTTGACAAAATGTCATGTGACCTTCATGACCTTTGACCTTATATATACATATATGGGCATAACTAAGTAACCCCAAGTGCTAGACCCTTCATATTTGTATGATGGGAGACCTTATGACACCACATCCTGTACCTAATTAATTATGCGCATATCTAATTCTGAGCCAGCCAATAGAGCTAGAGGTCTGATTCTTGGTATATAGGGATAACTTAGCAATACAACTTTTTTGACAAATTGTCATGTGACCTCGATGACCTTTGACCTCAAATATACATATATGGCCATAACTAAGTAACCACAAGTGCTACACAGTTCATATTTGGTATCATTGGAGACCTTATGACATCACATCCTGTACTTCATAAATTATGCGCCCAATCTAATTTTTCTTTTGCTCTGAATGCTGCTACCTTGTCGAAACCCGGTCATCGCTGCTTGCAGCTATATTTTATTATTATTATTATTCTTTTCTTCTTCCACCCTCTAAATGCAAATGCCACGCGAACACCGTTGCACCTAGAGACTTCAATTTGGCACATAGGTAAAACTCCTCACAAGTAATTTTTTGATCACATGACCATAACAATGGGTCATGTGACCTGGCGGCCATATTGAAAACAAACTTTCAAATTGACCTCATTTGCATAAAAATCAATAAATCAAAAGTCTGTCCTAATTTTTGTAGACCATAAGGCTAGGCTCCTTCATGCCAAATTTCACGGTCACAGGTCCTGGCCGATTTTGAGAAGAAGATTTTTAAAGTATTATTTTTCATATTTTTCAGTGACCTTTGACCTCCCAGTAGATTTACAAATGCCCATTACAGGCCAGCCAATAGAGCTAGGAGTCTGGTTCTTTTTCGACATAGACGATCATTGGCTGTTAATGTTCACCGAAATATTTTGGGTCAGGTAAGGTGACCTTGACCTCATTAATTATGCGCATATCTAATTCTAGGCTAACCAATAGGGCTAGAGATCCAAATTTTGGTACACAGGGACTACTATGGGATAGAAATCTATTGCAAATATGTCACGTGACCAGACCTCATTAATTATGCGCATATCTAATTCTCGGCTAACCAATAGGGCTAGAGATCCAAATTTTGGCACAATGGGACTACTATGGGATAGAAATCTATTGCAAATATGTCACATGACCGGACCTCATTATTTATGCGCATATCTAATTCTAGGCTAACCAATAGGGTTAGAGATCCGAATTTTGGTACACAGGGACTACTATGGGATAGAAATCTATTGCAAATATGTCATGTGACCAGACCTCATTAATTATGCGCATATCTAATTCTAGGCTAACCAATAGGGCTAGAGATCCGAATTTTGGTACACAGGGACTACTATGGGTAGAAATCTATTGCAAATATGTCACGTGACCAGACCTCATTAATTATGCACATATCTTATTCTAGGCTAACCAATAGGGTTAGAGATCCGAATTTTGGTACACAGGGACTACTATGGAATAGAAATCTATTGCAAATATATCATGTGACCAGACCTCATTAATTATGCGCATATCTAATTCTAGGCTAACCAATAGGGCTAGAGGTCTGCGTTTGGTACACAGGGACTACTATGGGATACAATCTATTGTCAATATGTCACATGACAAAACTCATTAATTATGTGCATATCTAATTCTAGGCTAACGAATAGGGCCAGAGAGCAGAATGTTGGTACACAGGTTGTACTATGGGATAGAAATCTATTTTCTATATGTCACATGACAAGACCTCATTAATTATGCGCATATCTAATTCTAGAGTAACCAATAGGGCTAGCGATCCGAATTTTGGTACACAGGGAGTAGTATGGGATAGAAATCTATTGTCGATATGTCACATGACAGAACCTCATTAATTATGCACATATCTATTTCTAGACTAACCATATTGCTAGAGATGCGAATTTTGGTACAAAGGAAGCAATATGGGTTACAATTTTTTTTTACAAAAGTCACATGACCTTCATGACCTTTACCTCGTTTTCAGAAATACTACCATAGCCTTTTGTCTCTTTGCATATCTATTTCTCTATTGCCCCTGTACACTGAGATCTCTCGAAACCCGGTCATTGCTGCTTTGCAGCTATATTTATTATTATTCTTCTTCTTCCGCCGCACTTCTGCCTTACCACGCAAACACTGTTGCACCTAGAGACTTCATATTTGGTACACAGGTACAACTCACCAAAAGTAATTTTTTGTCACATGACCATAACAAAAGGTCACGTGACCTTTCGGCCATTTTGAAAATAAACTTTAAAATTGACCTAATTTGCATAAAAATGTAACCAATCAAAATTCTGTCCTAAATTTTGTAGACCATAGGGTTAGGCCCCTTCATGCCAAATATCAAGGTCACAGGTCTTGCCGATTTGAGAAGAAGATTTTTAAAGTATTATTTTTCATATTTTTCAGTGACCTTTGACCTCCTCTATAGATTTACAAATGCCATTATAGGCTAGCCAATAGAGCTAGGAGTCTGGTTCTTTTTCGACATAGACGATCATTGGCTGTTAATGTTCGCCGAAATATTTTGGTCAGGTCACGTGACCTTGACCTCATTAATTATGCGCATATCTAATTCAAGGCTAACCAATAGGGCTAGAGATCCGAATTTTGGTACACAGGGACTACTATGGGATAGAAATCTATTGCAAATATGTCACGTGACCAGACCTCATTAATTATGCGCATATCTAATTCTAGGCTAACCAATAGGGCTAGAGATCCAAATTTTGGTACACAGGGACTACTATGGGATAGAAATCTATTGCAAATATGTCACGTGACCAGACCTCATTAATTATGCGCATATCTAATTCCAGGCTAACCAATAGGGCTAGAGATCCGAATTTTGGTACACAGGGACTACTATGGGATAGAAATCTATTGCAAATATGTCACGTGACCAGACCTCATTAATTATGCGCATATCTAATTCTAGGCTAACCAATAGGGCTAGAGATCCGAATTTTGGTACACAGGGACTACTATGGGATAGAAATCTATTGCAAATATGTCACGTGACCAGACCTCATTAATTATGCGCATATCTAATTCTAGGCTAACACAATAGGGCTAGAGATCCAAATTTTGGTACACAGGGACTACTATGGGATAGAAATCTATTGCAAATATGTCACGTGACCAGACCTCATTAATTATGCGCATATCTAATTCTGAGCCAGCCAATAGAGCTAGAGGTCTGATTTTTGGTATATAGGGATAACTTAGCATTACAATTTTTTTGACAAAATGTCATGTGACTCGATGACCTTTGACCTTGAATATACGTATTTGTCCGTAACTCAGTAACCACAAGTGGTACACCCTTCATAATTGGTATGATGGGAGACCTTATGACACCACATCCTGTACCTCATTAATTATGCGCATATCTAATTCTGAGCCAGCCAATAGAGCTAGAGGTCTGATTTTTGGTGTATAGGGATAACTTAGCAGTACAATTTTTTTGACGAAATGTCATTTGACCTTCATGACCTTTGACCTTATATATACATATACGGGCATAACTAAGTAACCCCAAGTGCTAGACCCTTCATATTTGGTATGATGGGAGACCTTATGACACCACATCCTGTACCTAATTAATTATGCGCATATCTAATTCTGAGCCAGCGAATAGAGCTAGAGGTCTGATTTTTGGTATATAGGGATAGCTTAGCAATAAAATTTTTTGACAAAATGTCATGTGACCTCGATGACCTTTGACCTTAAATATACCTATATGTCCACAACTTGATAACCACATGTGCTACAGACTTCATATGTTGTATGGTGGGAGACCTAATGACACTGCATCCTGTACTTCATTAATTATGCGCACAATCTAATTTTTCTTTTGCTCTTAATGCTGCTACTTGTGTCGAAACCCGGTCATCGCTGCTTGCAGCTATATTTAGGGTTTCGAGACCATGGGTCCGAAACCCTCTAGTAATCGTTCCGTTTTTTATTATTATTATTATTATTATTATTATTCTTTTTCTTCTTCCACCCTCTAAATGCCCCTGCCACGCGAACACCGTTGCACCTAGAGACTTCACATTTGGCATATAGGTAAAACTCCTCACAAGTAATTTTTTGATCACATGACCATAACAATGGGTCACGTGACCTGGCGGCCATATTGAAAACAATCTTTCAAATTGACCTCATTTGCATAAAAATTAATCAATCAAAATTCTGTCCTAAATTTTTGTAGACATAGGGCTAGGCTCCTTCATGCCAAATTTCAAGGTCACAGGCCTGGCCGATTTTGAGAAGAAGATTTTTAAAGTATTATTTTTCATATTTTTCAGTGACCTTTGACCTCCCTTACAGATTTACAAATGCCCATTACAGGCTAGCTAATAGAGCTAGGAGTCTGGTTCTTTTTCGACATAGACGATCATTGGCTGTTAATGTTCACCGAAATATTTTGGGTCGGTCATGTGACCTTGACCTCATTATTATGCGCATATGTAATTCTAGGCTAACCAATAGGGCTAGAGATCCGAATTTTGGTACACATGGACTACTATGGGACAGAAATCTATTGCAAATATGTCACGTGACCAGACCTCATTAATTATGCGCATATCTAATTCTAGGCTAACCAATAGGGCTAGAGATCCGAATTTGGTACACAGGGACTACTATGGGATAGAAATCTGTTGCAAATATGTCACGTGACCAGACCTCATTAATTATGCACATATCTAATTCTAGGCTAACCAATCGGGCTAGAGATCTGAATTTTGGTACAAAGGGACTACTATGGGATAGAAATCTATTGCAAATATGTCACGTGACCAGACCTCATTAATTATGCACATATCTAATTCTAGGCTAACCAATAGGGCTAGAGATCCGAATTTTGGTACACAGGGACTACTATGGGATATAAATCTATTGCAAATATGTCACGTAACCAGACCTCATTAATTATGTGCATATCTAATTCTAGGCTAACCAATACGGCTAGAGATCCGAATTTTGGTACACAGGGACAACTATGGGATAGAAATCTATTGCAAATATGTCACGTGACCAGACCTCATTAATTATGCGCATATCTAATTCTAGGCTAACCAATAGGCTAGAGATCCGAATTTTGGTACACAGGGACTACTATGGGATAGAAATCTATTGCAAATATGTCATGTGACCAGACCTCATTAATTATGCGCATATCTAATTCTAGGCTAACCAATAGGGCTAGAGATCCGAATTTTGGTACACAGGGACTACTATGGGATAGAAATCTATTGCAAATATGTCACGTGACCAGACCTCATTAATTATGCCCATATCTAATTCTAGGCTACCCAATAGGGCTAGAGATCCGAAATTTGGTACACAGGGACTACTATGGGATGAAAATCAATTGTCAATATGTCACGTGACCAGACCTCATTAATTATGCGCATATCCTATTCTAGGCTAAGCAATAGGGCTAGAGATCCGAATTTTGGTACACAGGGAGTACTATGGGATAGAAATCAATTGTCAATATGGAATATGACAAGACCTCATTAATTATGCACATATATAATTCCAGGCTAAGGTGATAGAGCTAGAGGTCTGATTTTTGGTATAAAGGGATAACTATGATATTGAATTCTTTTAACAAAATGTCACATCACCTCGACTACTTTTGACCTCGATTTCACAAATACTACCATAGCCTCCCATCTTTTTGCATATGTATTTCTCTATTGCCCCTGTTGACCGAGATGTCTCGAAACCCGGTGATTGCTGCTTTGCAGCTATATTTATTATTATTATTATTCTTTTTCTTCTTCCACCCTCTAAATGCAACTGCCACGCGAACTCCGTTGCACCTAGAGACTTCAAATTTGGCACATAGGTAAAACTCCTCACAAGTAATTTTTTGATCACATGACCATAACAATGGGTCACGTGACCTGGCGGCCATATTGAAAACAAACTTTCAAATTGACCTCATTTGCATAAAAATTAATCAATCAAAATTCTGTCCTAAATTTTTGTAGACCATAAGGCTAGGCTCCTTCATGCCAAATTTCAAGGTCACAGGCCTGGCCGATTTTGAGAAGAAGATTTTTAAAGTATTATTTTTTCATATTTTTCTGTGACCTTTGACCTCCCCTGTAGATTTACAAATGCCCATTACAGGCTAGCCAATAGAGCTAGGAGTCTGGTTCTTTTTCGACATAGACCATCAGTGGTTCTTAATGTTCACCGAAATATTTTGGGTCAGGTCACGTGACCTTGACCTCATTAATTATGCGCATATCTAATTCTAGGCTAACCAATAGGGCTAGAGAGCCGAATTTTGGTACACAGGGGGTAGTATGGTATAGAAATCTATTGTCAATATGTCACATGACCAGACCTCATTAACTATGCGCATATCTAATTCTAGGCTAACCAATAGGGCTAGAGATCCGAATTTTGGTACACAGGGACTACTATGGGATAGAAATCTATTGCAAATATGTCACGTGACCAGACCTCATTAATTATGCGCATATCTAATTCTAGGCTAACCAATAGGGCTAGAGATCCGAATTTTGGTACACAGGGACTACTATGGGATAGAAATCTGTTGAAAATATGTCACATGACCAGGCCTCATTAATTATGTGCATATCTAATTCTGAGCTAACCAATAGGGCTAGAGATCCGAATTTTGGTACACAGGGACTACTATGGTATAGAAATCTATTGTCAATATGTCACATGACCAGTCCTCATTAATTATGCGCATATCTAATTCTAGACTAACCAATAGGGCTAGAGATCGGAATTTTGGTACACAGGGACTACTATGGGATAGAAATCTGTTGAAAATATGTCACATGACCAGGCCTCATTAATTATGGCATATCTAATTCTGAGCTAACCAATAGGGCTAGAGATCCGAATTTTGGTACACAGGGACTACTATGGGATAGAAATCTATTGTTAATATGTCATGTGATCAGACCTCATTAATTATGCGCATATCTAATTCTAGACTAACCAATAGGGCTAGAGATCGGAATTTTGGTACACAGGGACTACTATGGGATAGAAATCTATTGCAAATATGTCACGTGACCAGACCTCATTAATTATGCACATATCTAATTTTAGGCTAACCAATAGGGCTAGAGATCGGAATTTTGGTACACAGGGACTACTATGGGATGGAAATCTATTGCAAATATGTCATGTGACCATACCTCATTAATTATGTGCATATCTAAATCCAGGCTAACCAATAGGGCTAGAGATCCGAATTGTGGTACACAGATAAAAGTTTGTGATAGAAATCAATTGTCAATATGACACATGACCAGACTCATTAATTATGTGCATATCTAATTCTTAGCTAACCAATAGGGCTAGAGATCGGAATTTTGGTACACAGATAAAAGTTTGTGATAGAAATCTATTATCAATATGTCATGTGACCAGACCTCATTAATTATGCACATATCTAATTCTAGGCTAAGGTGATAGAGCTAGAGGTCTGATATTTGGTATAAAGGGATAACTATGATATTGAATTCTTTTAACAAAATGTCACATCACCTCGACTACTTTTGACCTCGATTTCACAAATACTACCATAGCCTCCCATCTTTTTGCATATGTATTTCTCTATTGCCCCTGTTGACCGAGATGTCTCGAAACCCGGTGATTGCTGCTTTGCAGCTATATTATTATTATTATTATTATTCTTTTTCTTCTTCCACCCTCTAAATGCAACTGCCACGCGAACACCGTTGCACCTAGAGACTTCAAATTTGGCACATAGGTAAAACTCCTCACAAGTAATTTTTTGATCACATGACCATAACAATGGGTCACGTGACCTGGCGGCCATATTGAAAACAAACTTTCAAATTGACCTCATTTGCATAAATATTAATCAATCAAAATTCTGTCCTAATTTTTTAGACGATAGGGTTAGGCTCCTTCATGCAAAATTTCAAGGTCACAGGCCTGGCCGATTTTGAGAAGAAGATTTTTAAAGTATTATTTTTCATATTTTTCAGTGACCTTTGACCTCCCCTGTAGATTTACAAATGCCCATTACAGGCAAGCCAATAGAGCTAGGAGTCTGGTTCTTTTTCAACAAAGACCATCATTGGTTCTTAATGTTCATAGAAATATTTTGGGTCAGGTCACGTGACCTTGACCTCATGCGCATATCTAATTCTAGGCTAACCAATACGGCTAGAGAGCCGAATTTCGGTACACAGGGAGTAGTATGGGATAGAAATCTATTGTCAATATGTCACATGACCAGACCTCATTAATTATGCGCATATCTAATTCTAGGCTAACCAATAGGGCTAGAGATCAGAATTTGGGTACACAGGGACGACTATGGGATAGAAATCTATTGCAAATATGTCACGTGACAAGGCCTCATCAATTATGCGCATATCTAATTCTAGGCTAACCAAAAGGGCTAGAGATCCGAATTTTGGTACACAGGGACTACTATGGAATAGAAATCTATTGCAAATATGTCATGTGATCAGACCTCATTAATTATGCGCATATCTAATTCTAGACTAACCAATAGGGCTAGAGATCGGAATTTTGGTACACAGGGACTACTATGGGATAGAAATCTATTGCAAATATGTCACGTGACCAGACCTCATTAATTATGCACATATCTCATTCTAGGCTAACCAATAGGCTAGAGATCCGAATTTTGGTACAAAGGGACTACTATGGGATAGAAATCTATTGCAAATATGTCACGTGACCATACCTTATTAATTATGTGCATATCTAATTCTAGGCTAACCAACAGGGCTAGAGATCCGAATTTTGGTACACAGGGACTACTATGGGATAGAAATCTATTGCAAATATGTCACATGACAAGACCTCATTAATTATGCACATATCTAATTTTAGGCTAACCAATAGGGTTAGAGATCCGAATTTTGGTACACAGGGACTACTTTGGGATAGAAATCTATTGCAAATATGTCAGGTGACCAGACCTCATTAATTATGCGCATATCTAATTCTAGGCTAACCAATAGGGCTAGAGATCAGAATTTTAGTACACAGGGACTACTATGGGATAGAAATCTATTGCAAATATGTCACATGACAAGACCTCATTATTTATGCGCATATCTAGTTCTAGGCTAACCAATAGGTTAAAGATCTGAATTTTGGTACACAGGGACTACTATGGGATAGAAATCTATTGGAAATATGTCATGTGACCAGACCTCATTATTATTATATCGCGCTATGTAATTCTAGGCTAACCAATAGGGTTAGAGATCCGAATTTTGGTACACAGGGACTACTATGGGATAGAAATCTATTGCAAATATGTCATGTGACCAGACCTCATTAATTATGTGCATATCTAATTCTAGGCTAACCAATTGGGCTAGAGATCTGAATTTTGGTACACAGGGACTACTATTGGATAGAAATCTATTGCAAATATGTCACGTGACCAGGCCTCATTAATTATGCACATATCTTATTCTAGGCTCACCAATAGGACTAGAGATCCGAATTTTGGTACACGGAGAGTACTGTGGGATTGATATCTATTGTAAATATGTCACGTGACCAGACCTCATTAATTATGCACATATCTAATTCAAGGCTAACCAATAGGGCCAGAGAGCCCAATTTTTGGTACACAGGGAGTAATATGGGATACAATTTTGAACAAAATGTCACACGACCTCCATGATCTTTGACCTCGTTTTCAGAAATACTACCATAGCCTTTCGTCTCTTTGCATATCTATTCCTCTATTGCCCCTGTACACCGAGATCTCTCGAAACCCGGTCATTGCTGCTTTGCAGCTATATTTATCATTGATATTAATTTTGGTCCATTGGTTACAGTCAGTGTGCTTCTTGTTTTGTCTGCGGCCTTGTTCAATTTAGATAATGTTTTAGCTGGACAATTGACAGTGACAAGGAGTTTTCAACGAAAAATTCTTCCTCATGATTCAATTATTCACGTTTCTTGATGTATATCATGGCTGCGTTGCCTTATCACATTAGTTATTGTAAGGGGTAGCCCTTTCAATTACAATTATAAAGATATTACTTAGCCATTTCTGTTGCCTACAGTTTAGATTGTGCTGGAAAGTTGGCAATAACAATGAGCATTCAACCCTGACCCCCTTGTACTCTATGACGTCATCGGACATTTATATTATGTCCGAGCCTGGTTCAAAGGGTTTAGCAAATACGGAGTGATATCTGCCCCTCTTTAAAGAAAGGAGCATATTCAGATCACGTATAGCGTCGGCTTTATATGTCAAAGTTGTTGATATAGTTGCAAAGTCAGGGCTACTAAAATGCATTAGGCTTTGTCTTGAACATGTTATTTTATACTTCAGTATGCCGCTTAACACGATAGAGGTCGGACAGAATTGTACATGCTCCTTTTAGATGAGTATATTACATGGCGAATTTCTGTTGGCCGGGAAAAAATCCTGAACCATTGAGGGCGTTACTACTTGAAGATTAGAAGAAGCTAAAATCATAAAAATTCGGCCTGCCTTAATGTATCTGTTGTTTTGTGGCCTCGACATGAAATAAAGACAGGGTATTAGCGATCGATGGCTTTACAGTAACAATGACAGCTTTCTGGCTAAACTTTCTTTAAAACCTTATTTCTCATGCAGAGTATCGTCCTCCTAACGGATATTGGAGTAAATTTTATGTATCATGCTTCGTTTGACAATATAGATATGGCAATCACTGTGTGAAAATAAAAAACAAAACACATGAAAATCGTGACCTAACCAGAGAACCTACAATAATGCAGTCTTGTTTTTAATACAATCAGCCGTTCTCGGAATACAAAATAAGCAGACAAACTCGTAAAGGTGAATTAAAGATCAATAGTATTTCTGTGTGGAAGGCGCGCGGGACACTAAAACCGGATAGAAGTTTAGAACCTAATTTCTCATGCAGGGTATCGCCCTCCTAACGGATATTAGAGTAAATTTAAACAGGTTTTAAACCAGTCTATATACTTACATGTAACCTTTATTGCCACTTCATGAACAAATAAAGCTCTATTTGCTCTCACGGTCATTTTTTGTATTTTTCATAAGACGGATTAAAATAAATCAGCTGCAGCTTTTGTAAAACTGCGTTTCTAAATGTCACTATAGATCGTTTTTCAAGCATTGACAACGAACGCACAACTTGGATTTTAACGTTAAATTACATGTAATTTTTCGAGTTGCAGGAAGAAAAAAATGGCCGCCGCCGACAACATAATTACATCCGTAATTACCACGATAGACGTCTGTTGAGAGCTCAAATGACTGATAGTACAAGACAAGAAACATGATTTGTAGCAAATTACGACCAGTTTCGATGGATATTCAACTTGCACAGTAAATCTTGTTTCTTGATGTTGGAAAAAAACAGTCATGTGGTGATTGTAAATAATTGCTTTCGACTTTAAAATCAAAAAAATTCTTTGACACACTCTTCAAGACCGATGTGTTGCATTTTTATAACTGCGTGCACCACTAGTTTACCGGGACAAACAACAACAAACAAATGTAAATAGGATGGTTTACCCGCTCAGCCTACTAATCACGCCTGAATCAACAAAACATTTACAACACCGATGGCCAAACTCCTGCAGAGAAAATCAATAAACGACCTATTTCCTACATGTTTTGAAAGGATAAAACTTCCACTGACGCCGTTGGTAGATTGCTAACTGAAATCGTGTTGTGCTGCAATGGATGTGACGCAACGGATTTTACAGAATAAGGGTCACCTTGAAAATTTTGGCAATAAAAAAATAAGTTACCAGATATATACAGACACTTGAAATTCAAAATGGTAGCAATCCCTGTGTTTAACTCTATGGGAAAAAATAAATTTAGATTTTCGCAAAAATAAGACTGTGAATTTTTTAATAATTCCGAAAGCTTCAAAATGAGCGGCGCACACAAGCTGTGGATCAGAAAAGTATAAGAATATCTGCTCCAACGGCGCATTGTACCTTTTCAGTCACAATCAACTCAGCATAACCATTATACCCGGTGAGAGAGCACTTAATTGATTCTACTTCAGTGGGCCTTGTCACACAAGCGAGATTTACGGTGTTGTAAATTCCACAGTAACTTAAGAATATAGTTTGAAGCTTTTTAAATATGCATCAAAATAATGATTTTTCATGTGACAGTACTTGCTACGTTTCAAAGAAAGCACGGTGGAAAGCAACAATTCCTAAACATTTCAGTCTCTGTTATTGCTGTGACTTAAAGTGCTCATCATACGAGTACGCCTACTTCTAGCCTAGCTCCTGACTGTGGTTTCCAGACGCGCGACCGAGTGCGTGGGCGAAATTGGAAGCGATCACAAAAACACAGCCCGCAATTTTTCGGGTTCAATTTATGCAAATATGTGGAACATATTGGTGATATCACAGACAAATAGAAAGACAGTTTTCCATTTTTCTGTGGTGATATGGTTAATGTAAGGGCGTCCACTGCTTGTCCTTTGTTGTCAGGGGTAGCAATTAAATAATAGGTTAACAACGGGCATACATTTTGGCTATGTATACACACGGGAAGACAGATATTGTCTTTGATTCTCTCGAAAATTCGCCCCATGTTTATCCGGTCGCATTTCACGTTCATATGTTCCAGCTCTATGTTATATCATACATCATAACTCGGCTTGCAGGATAAAGTGCAGTTGATGTCCATCGGAGACTTTCATAAAGGACCAGGACTCTCTTAAGGTAGCTTTCCGCCTTTGCGACGACCTATTTTCAAACGTAAATTTTGCCATCAAGATGTGTACTTTTACCCAAGTATTATATATCACCTGAAACTATTTCTATGAATTTTTTGTTTTATCAAGAAAATTAGTGTGCAATGAATTTTTTTGAAGATCTTAGTGAAAGTGTAAAGAAAATGGGTGGTCTCACGTAAAAAAGTTTAAGTCTGAGCGGAGAGGGGCTATTGTTTAGGTGTTAACGGGCAATTGGTCTTCAGAATACTGGCTACAAAACCGTGTCTCAGATTTTTGAAAAAGGCCTTAGTTTTTTCACATCGTTGAGTCAAAGTTTATCCACCGATTAGTCTTACAATGCCGCCTAATTAAGCAGCAATAACTCGACTTTAAAAATCTTCATAAAAAAACTGAGACACAGTTTTGGAGACAACCTACTTGACAAACGTCTGTGAAAATCTGGTGAACTTCCGTTCACGCGTTCTCGAGTTAAACTCTTTTGAACGTGCTGCAATGTGACAAAATGCCGAACTGAGAAAAAGGCGATTTAGTAAATTGGTTCGGGTTTTCCTTTTGAATGGCAATAAACAATGTACTCAACCGACAAAACACTAAAACCAGATAGTGAAATCAAAGTGTTCAACTTCAACAGTATATTCACTCATTGAAATCAGTGTCAACGGTCGAAATGAGGCTAAAAAGGGTGAATTTTGGGAGCGTTGTACTCTTTTAGAGCGCAATCTACACAGTAGCTGATGAGTAAATAAACTTGGGGAGTGCCAGGGAAGGGATTATGCATAATCTGTTGACTGATTAGTTGTAAGATTTAAATAGCGACCTAACTGTCGGAACTGCTACGGCATGTCGATGCCGTCTACACGAGCGCTTGGACTTATTACCTCCATGACAAGCGTACACTACAGTGTAAGTTTATGGCAGCATTCGATTCGACCTCGGAAACGACTCACGGCTGCGGAATGAAAGCGAGCCCGATGAGTGATATAGGGAAAACAGTATTGGCTGACAACAAAAATATCTGCGTTTGTATGTGGATGTACATTTGCGGTGTCTGTGATCATGGAGATAAAAAGAACAGCTCCATGCTGTGATTCATTACGGTTAGAGTAACCGAGGATTCTAGTGAGCAGCCATTTTTTAGATCTTCACGCGCCTTGAAAACCGATTAACACTAATCAAACTACGAGCATTTCTGAGACAATAGTTCGTCCTCACTCTGTACAGCATTTCTGTGGGTGAAGACCGTTTCTGGAGTCATTTATGCTAAAATGAGCCAATCGCCTGTCGGCGGCATAAAAGTCAAAGGAGAGAAGTTGAGAAAACATGAACATAGAGAAAAGTACGTCATTTCATCAAGCGCAAGTTGCATGCGATAGACCGCTCGTCAAGCGTCATACGTCACAGATAGATAACTCTCTGCTGTCGTTCGTATCCAACATGAGTACCATCGATTCCAGGCGAATATGATATCAGACCCGTCTTCATTACATGTAAATTTCAGGATTAGGATGGTGTTTTGCACTGTATTCAAGTAGTTAGCCCGTAAGCGTCTCATTCAATGGTTTACCGACCAATGATGACATGTTGATGAAAACTCATGGCGATTACGTTATTACGTTGTGACGGTCAAATTCATATTGAAATTTGTCTTCGGTCCTGCAGCATTTTGGCTACTGCCATGATCATGATAACAATGTTGTCGTGTCCATTCCCATAAAATCATTTGATTCACATTCGTCCGGTGTACGATGAACATTTGTTAGTCGACGTATGTTTTTACCTTGTCAAGGTCGGTAACGAAATGGGACAAGGAAAAACGGGACCGCGGGATTGAAACGACTTCGACATTATCAGTTCACTGCCATTGTGCCAAAACGTCTGCAAACCAAAGCAGCTATTGTTTTGTGGCGTGTGATTTCTGCATCGCTACGTATTTTGCCTTGGGAAATTTTCTGTCGATGTCTTGAAGCCCATGCAATTTGTTTCCACCTTGTATTTTCTAATCCCAAGTAGTTCAAGTTCATTTTTATTCATAAATTGTTCAACTCACTCAGTATTCTCATCGAACGGACAATGTCGGGTTTCTAGACCTTTTGGCGCAAAGTCGTTTCGGCCGCACAATTTCCGACGCCAAGACGTTTAGGCAACGCGACCAAAGACGTTTCGGCACTACCTGGTTGGGGAACTCGTGCCAAATGTTACAAATCAAAACACTGAGAAGTATAGTGTCAGCATTCACATGCTTTAAAGTTTGTGAGAACATGGTGAAAACCGTGAGAAAAGAGTTTCATATCATTTTCAATAGCAATATATAGCCGCCGACACTGTCAAAGTTTGAAAAGCGGCGCCTAAACGGCACTGTAAAAGTCATACTGGTCAGAACGCAAAGGTCACGCTTATGAATATGACTGGTCTGTCAGTTACTTATAAGTTTGAAGGGAAAAAAATAAATCGTAACGGGGTGTCGAAATGTCTTGGGGCCAAAAGAAGCCGAAACTTCGGCCGAAAGAGGCCGAATGTTGCTTGAATGTTGAAGATGTGAAGGGTGTCTGTTGCGGTATTCAAGTGTTCCCGCTGTCACTGAGGCCGCCAGTGGAACGTACCATTTATGTATACGGGACAGCCTCTTCAAAGATGTTTAACATTACGAAACTTATCCACCACTCCTGGTGCTTTACAAAAGCACAAAAATGTCCCAGAAAAAACATTTAGTGTGTGGGCCATTTTTGTAATCTGAAATTGTACCGTCAACAATGTCATAAGTCTGACCTTGTCCGATTGTGTCGATAAATTATGATCTTTTGGGAGCGGCCACCCCTATGAGAAAAACGGTAAGACCCACCTTTCGCCAGGTACACTCTATGGTCTTGACCCACGCAGTGAACGGTAGGTGCTAATGGGATTTTCACAGCGGATGTTGTCCAAGTGCATGCGAATACTGTGACGCTGCTTGCTTAGCGTAATCCCTTGTCAATCAAGACTTAACGGTAGTCTCAAATGCCAAAATGTAAACCTGTGCCTCTCATACATTTTTATTCCAGAATTTCACCCAAAAACAGGAACTTCACGACCAAGATATTCTACACACAAGGAAGATCAATATTATAGGAATACTTTTCAGGGATAAAAGAAAAATCGTGTTTTTATCTCAAAATACCAAAACAAAGGCGGAAAGCTACCTTAAGCCACAGAGAACATCGGGTTCACATTTATCGTACCCTATGCAGGTAGTTAGTGAACTCACGCTGGGGATGTTGGTATCAGGCCATAATATCTAAATAACGTAAAGAAGTCAATAATTTTATCCTTAGTTTGTGCAGGTCTTAACTTAATTTTCACTACATCACTTCCTAACAGCAACGAACGCGCATAACAACACTGTTGCAAACTATTTTAGCTGTCTTAAACACATTTGCTCACAGCTATGCACTGTATTACTATCATGAGGGCATGAAAATGAAAACATAATTTTTTTTATTTTTAATTTGAAATTTTGAATTTAACATTGCAAGAAAAATCCCATGCTTTTAAAACAATATAATCCATTGTTATGACTTGTAAGATCTTAAAACAACAACTAAGCACAAAAGGAAAAATTATGCAGTTATCAAATAGGATAAGAACTGTCTTCTAGCGATTTAATTCCGAAAACGATCAAAACGATCAATAAGATAGCTGTAAAGCTATGTGCTATGTATTTCACAATACAAGGCAATACTACTTTCTTTTTCTAGGCTTCTTCGGGATTATAAAGTGTACATTAAACCATTTTACAATACTACAGAAGTTTTGTTGGACTGATGAAAATTACTGTTAGCTGTGAATGTCTGTGCTTTACAACAGTTGATCGCATTAAAGATATTGTAACCGATGTTTCGAATGAAAACTGACCAAAGCTCAGCCAAATTTATTTCTTCAGCAGGGCCAACTAGTCCGATACTGGCGTTTACCTCTCTAGAGCATCAACAGAGCATGGGGCATGAAATGAGGAACAACCACACAGTCATGTAATGTAACAACAACTTCCGTGTATTACTATATTGTGTCACATTATCAGCGTTAGCTGTGGAAACGCAGCTATCTGTTATCGGGGTAGCGGGGATCGCTATGCGGGTCAAAGGTCACCGCCACATCCGTGGCGGGTTGACCTTTGACCCGCATAGCGATCCCCGCTACCCCGCCAACAGATAGCTGCGTTTCCACAGCTATATCAGCGTCTACATACAAAATAGTGAAACCGTACTTCAAAACTACAAATATTACTCCATGGTAACAATTACCGTACTGATCAACCTGCCGACGGCAGGAGTTGAACACACTTTCAGTACAAAAACTCTGTCAAAACTCTTTCTAAATGCTTAACAGTTTCTATAAATATGCAACATTACTGCTGAGGTACCTCAGATTTGACCATGTGGCCCGGAACACAAATAATTCACACGCGACTTTAACTCTTGTTCGACGATGAACGTGATTGTATGTCCGGTGTAATGTCCGCACAAGAAAGTCGGCGACACACACGCGATCCACCGCTAAAAAGCGTCCAATTCAACTACCATATGCGCAGCCATCTTGTATCCTTGTTTACTTCCGTCGGCTCTTCGGGAACACTCGAACTTTTGCCGAACTCAAACAAGTGGAACACAGCAAATCTGAAGTCTTCGTCTAGCTCTGAATTTAAACTCGACGCATCGATGAAAGTTCAGTGAAAGAATCACTAATAATGTTCTCATGACAATCTCAGACATCTGACTTGAACTCGTAAACTGAATAAAGTCCGCAGTTAACACACAATTTACTGCAGAAAGATCAACTTTCAACTTGTGGTGATACTATCCTCTCAGCGTGCAGTGCAGACCCGCCAGAAAGTATTTACGCACCTAGTTTCAGCAGTGATGTTGTTTCGAAAGTAATAAATAGCACACACTGTACAAGATTTTCAGGAAAAAATAAACTATATTTCGTAAATAGATGACAAATGAAAGACAAAAATCGTAAAATCTTTGATCTTAGAACAACGCAAGGCAAGAAAATCACGGCATGAAAAGAGCTGTATCTGACAGTCTGAAAATCGTTCGATTCTCTATGGGAACAACAACGCTAAAGAACATGAATATTAATGAGGTCAATCGAACGTTCGTACCAACTGTCAATAATGGGTATGTCCACTCCTTCGCTGGATGACCTCTCGTAGCCGGTTTGGCATAGTATGACAAGTTTCCGGCAAATACCTTGCTGAAAGTGTTCCCACGAAGTGACAATACGGTTATACAGGTCGTCAACGCTGTGTATCGGACGAGAATGCACTTCCAAATCGATCAACTCCCATAGGTTTTCGATCGGACTCAAATCTGGAGACTGTGCCGGCCAATCCAACGTTGTAAAATCGTGAAATGGATAGCCGTAATCCTGGGGGTTTGTAGAAGAAACGATTTCACATCCAAGGCAGTATGTACAGGAGCATTATCTTGTTGAAATATAAAATCAGGCCCAACAAGTCTGAGTGCCGATGGTAGCATTTCGTTTTGGAGTATGTCTAAATACTTCCAGCGATTCATAGTGTTCTCGACACGAACAACCGAGCCAACGCCAGCAGCTGAGAAACATCCCCAAACCATTACGCTACCACCACCAAACTTGACAGTGGGATGGATGCAGTGTATTTCGTACTCCTCGCCAGGTCGCCGTCGTACGTAAACTCTCCCGCGACTTCGAAATACCGTAAATTTCGACTCGTCGGTCCATATAACACGGGACCACTGAGCCGGTGTCCAGTTCACATGACGTCTGGCGAATTGTAATCGTGCTGCGATGTGCCGGGGTTGCAATTTCGGCTTTTTCTTTGCAACACATCCACGAAGGCTAGCTCCTCTGTAAAGCCGTGATTTCACTGTACTCAAACTCAAGAGTTTCCCGGTTTCCTCATGGAATTTTGCACGAAGTTCGCGGCCGTCTCGAACCTGTCAGCAAGACTCGACCTCACCAACATTCTGTCTTCCCGTTCAGTCGTGAGCCTCGGGCGTCCAGACCGTTGTACGTTGGCCATGGTACCATGTTGCGACAGTTTTTTGATGTTGTACCTTACACTGCCTTCAGATATGCTCAGCTGCCTTGCGATTTCCCGGTTTTGACACCCTGAGTATGAAGTGCCTCTATCTGTCCTTTCATGTATTCCGGAAGTTCGCGAACTTTTGGCATGTTTCAGTCACGCAATGTTTACAAACAGAAATTATACAGTAACCTCCGACGACCTCTATCAGAATATTCATAAGCAAATCTGGCAGATTTTCCCGCCCCAAAATTTAATCAGAATTATATTTAAAAAACCCTGATTGGTCGATATTTGAATATGAATGGAAGAAATTTAACCGCATGGACTTTGGCGCCAAAGTTAATTATATGCAAATGATATGCAAAGAGTACGTCGCCATTGAAATTTCCATAGGAATTTCGCTATCTTGAAAACACTCGCCGTACGTTTGTATTTAAAGCGCAGTGGTCGTCGCGCTGCGCTTGCGTGATATTTTTGTTGATAAACATAAATTTTTGTAAACATAAGTCTTCTCAACTTCACATAGGAGTGAGATGGGAGCAGTCCCCCACTTTGTTAAGCCTTTGTAAGACTCAACATCATGCAATAGTAAAATATTAGATCGGAAACGAACTTCAGTGGTGTTATTTCTATCTAGAAACTCGTGTAGACTACGAACATTGGGACACTACACTCAGCACATAATGTCGCTGAGTTTACTGCACGCAGACACAGTGAACAAAAAGGTTTGATCGCGCGCGATCACGCCGGTTGTACACAATGTACAGTACAGTGAAAATACATAACTAAAATGATCAACATTGCCTATATATGTAGACCAGCAACAAGCACAATGCCTAACACAAAAATTACAGTCAAGACCATGATCGGCAAGCCAGAGCAGGACACGGGAGATGTTGTTGGGAGACGGTCACCGCGTTGACGTACACGGATATAGCCCTGCGTACGATGCTGTGTGTTCCGGTACAGCTAATCGCCCCGCTCAATCTGCGATTAGCTGTAGCGGAACACAGCATCGTACGCAGGGCTAACACGGATATAGAGAATCGGTCCCGGTCCCACAACGTACCGGCTCGCGACGACTTGGCCCACAACCAACTGTTGATCACCATGTCTTATTTCCTAATATTACGTGGTAAGAAATAGTAAAATGACAGGAAACAATAGACAAAACGAGCGGGTTTCGCGGCATTTGGCTGGAAAATTGCACGGCTACATCGTACATAGACGTATCGAGAGATCCTGTGCCCCGGTCCTGTGCACGGTCATGGCAGTGATCCAACCGCTAGCTGGTGTAGGCCTACCGGTGCTGGGCAAACTTCGTTGTTGTACCTCCTGATTGCCGGGTAGGTCTGAATCCTCTTTCAAGTGAGATAACCCCGAAATAACAAGAAGACCTATGGAAAGTCCTTCGCTTGACTTGATACCAGTACTCGGAATTCTCGTTTGCACCCCCAAACGGGGTAAACTTTGTAGTTGAGTTGGATTCTCCACAGCCGAGTGTAGTGCGCCATATACCCGGTTTGACACGGACGTTCATACAGACCATGGATCGGAACAAATGCAGAGATGCTTCTTGCTGCAGCGGGCATTGCTCTGCGAGCTGTAGATTTCTGTAGTTTGGGTTGTTGTCTTTGTACTCCTGTCGGGCCTCTTGAAATGAAAGCTCTCGTCCTTGCTAGCGATGTCGAAAACTAGAGCCCGGTCGTTGATAGTCTGTTGGCGTATACATGCGTACATGCGTACGTCTAGCTCTATGGCTCGAGCATAACAGTAGCCGAGCCCCATTCAACTGATTCAAGAAAATCATGAGCAAATGTGATCTCAATCCAGCGTGCAATTAGCCTATTGTTCAATATTCAGCAGATATTTAACTTAGATTAATTGACCTTTTATTGCGTGTTACATTTGGTTAGTTGGTATGCTTGTGACAGATCAGCCGCCATTTTAACAAGCGGCAATATCGCAAACATTACAATCAACCCGTAACATGTGCGGCGTTGTTGGATTTGTTTACAACAGAGGGGGACCCCTCAGGAGGATGCGCAGCGCGACGACCACTGCGCTTTAACGTCCAACAACAGGTCTGCATTGATTAAATGGGTTAAACCTTCTGCAGATCAATTATTTTTGGAAATAAGTCACACTGGTGCGATTTATTTTTTGCCAAATGTTTATTTTTGAGGTGCGTAAATACTTTCTGGCGGGTCTGTATACGGCACGGCTTCACTGGTGAGAAATGTTCGTTCGATCGACTAAGTAGAGGATACCGTAGGGTTTAAATAAACAGTCCGATCCGCATAAAGTTCGATCTCTATGACTCACCGGTTTACTTAGTAAAAAAAATACATATCTGCTGACTTGAGTAAAAACTCAAAATACAGAAATATCTAACTTTAATAAAAGCAAACTCTGACACTCAAACCTCCAAGTGCAGCGCGCGACGTAAAACACTCTCGGGAAAGTTCCCGTACTAGACTCCCTAGCTATCAGTGATAACACACACAAGAACTCCCAAGCAAAATAGAAAATACACAGCCTGAAAAATCGACTTGGTACGATATCTTGAACATATTATCTGCCGGCGTGTTTCATGATTGTTTGTTGTTCCTCATATGTTATTTAGTATATTATGACAACGAATTTTCTTATCACACGACTGCATGATCTAGCGATTAAAATTTGTTTTGTTTTTTCTCTTAACAATTCAACAATCATTTTCATAGATTTTCTCATTACTCAAGTGATCGTCAAAAGATGTATTTGGAAATTAATCATTTGATTTCCTCTAAATTTCAAGAAAAGTATACTTGAATCAAAATATTTTTGAATACTGCGGTAGACTTTCTGTGCGATTTCGCTGCTATATTGTAAAAACAGCTTTAATAACCTTCTGTATGTTAACATTTTCACTGAATCAGATATATTCTACTGCCAGATGTACCAGATATTTTGCACCTCATACTTAGATACATCTGACAAGTCAAATGACGCAACATTTGACCGCAGAATAAGGTCATCCGATAAGGCTATTTAAAAACTCCCGAGCAATAGGTTTTCTGTTTTATAGAGATATGAGAATGTCCAAAACGTGAATAATCCTTTATTGAATGGTACTTATAAAAAGATGGTTTGAAAATGTTGAAATCAATAGCAACTAAATATGTTGATAAAATATCGCTGATAAATAATTTCATAATCCTCCTTAATTTTGAATATCATGGCCATAGCTGTTTGAAGCTCTGTCAGTTATTTCGTTCGTATCCATATTTCCTACTCTACAAGCTAACACATCTGACTAAAGTAAAGAGCTCACACTCAAGGTGATATAAAAGCACGGTGTTCGGAAAAGCGATGATGTTTAAACAATGATATTTTGCTAGCGCTCGCCCTCAGCAACGTTTGCAGTGATCGATGAATGCTGAAGTTGTGAGCAAAATAACAGAATGTCCTATGTGGACTTTTATTATCAAAGGCCGTGAACTGCAAGTCTATTGAAGTTGTTTGGAACAGACTATGGCCACAAAAGACTGCTTTCCTTGTTGCCCGTGCTAAGCTGTTAGATGGCGATCACACCTACTATTGTCAAGTGGAAAAAATGAAACTTAGACGATATTCATTATGTTGGAGACAACACAGGTTTATATTAAAGACTGAAAGATCGACATTCACACCATTAAAATGGGAGGATACAAGTTTCTGTTTCTGGCAAGTCATAAACATCTAGTAAGCGATGAATTCTTGCTTTGACAAAGTTTATAAACTACGTAAGTTACCGTGTATGTCTGAATGTTTCATAACTATACGGCGTGTGTGGGGGTCGCGGCCACTAAAGTTAAACAACTTATCTCGGTTATTGATCCATTCTTGTAAGGGTGCATGGAGATTTAGACTGTGGTGTTTTCGGTTGCTGACTATGTGCATAACGTTTCTGAAGCTGATGGAGAATTTACTAAATTGAGCAACTTCATAGGTAGTGTGTTTGTCATGAGTATAATCCAAAATTGGTGTACTAAATTTCTGTTCCGAGATCTTAGCCGACAAAAGTACAGTATATATTACTCTCGCGAGTCTTACGTCTCACAGTTTAAATAATTTACTCCTTACATCGGCTAAGTGCTGATCTAACTACCCGGTTTTGACCTCATGCAGGTCACAGGTCGGTTCTCTATTTGGATACTTGAATACTAAAGAAGTTAAACACAGGTATGACCGGACTAACTTTTTTTTGTTAGAAACCATTTTTCGCACGACTGGCGCCATCGTGATTGAAAAGAGATAATTTGCCATAAGCATCTGATACAGTGATACGGCGTTCCTCTGTAAAAAAAAGACTGCTTGCTATGGACAATTTCATAATAATCGAATGGCAGAATGGAAATCCTTTTATGAGAACTTCGCTTGACATAATTCTTAGTGATAATGGTGACAAATATTTTATAAGTTGTCATATAGGAAGTTACCAGTAACACGATTGGAACTTATTTGGGGTAAGTGTATAGTTAAGTGATGTCGGTTTCATTTGAAAATGTAAGCTCCTCTGCTACGTTATACACTTGTTTTTATAAGTCATTTGTGATATTACATCATTCCGCTTCAGGGAACACAACACTTTTGAAAATTTTGAAAAACATATGAAGATCCAATTATCCCAAATTAGTCCAGTGGTGTTCAGTTGGGAATTAACTCTCTTCTTAAAGTCATACGATGTCAAATGACCCATGAAGTGTGCAATGCCAAGTGTTTTGGTAAAATCCCTTTTCAAAACTGACAAACTTTTGACAGAGACCTACGATAATACACGAAAAAAGTTGTGTGAATGGTGTGTAGCGGAGGAACTTTATAGCTAGATAGAGGTCAACACACTCTGGCTTACGTAACCATGGACGCATGTGGAAGTTGCCAGGAAATACGCTCTGGAGCTACTGATGACGCGCTGGCCGCTGATTGACTAATGATAGGAAAAATATATGGTATAGCCTCACCAATTTATCGAAATGAGCCGGAATGGCTTCTGTATAGCCCAGGTACCGGTAGAATCAGGACATTTGGCAACCAAGAATGACCTATATTCTTCATTGCGGGTTAATACCAACTTTGTCCGTTATGATTGCAAATTTTAAATGCGCAAGTAAGAAACTTAAACTGGTTGTGGCGCTGATGTTTTCTTTTGAGAGACTGTATATTTTAAACGCTGCAGAAGATAGTTATTTTTGGTCTTCATAAACTTTGGTTGTGTGACTGTGCACAGCACCGTCCATCCTGGACCATCAAAGAAAACTATCAGTGTTCATAACATATGCCGAGAAAGTTTCTTGTAAAATAGTTTGAAGTAAACTAATTTAAATGTCAAATTCACTGAAAAATTCAATGGGCATCTCATCATAGGACAAATCTATAATTCACCAAATAAGATTCCCTGCTAACCTTAGAAAAAATTACCGTGAATCTCTCCATGCACAGACGAAAATTGCGGTACTTCGTTCGACCATGGAGCTACCTCCATGGTTCGACCACGGTCTGGCCCGAAGATTCGACTGTCTTTCCCCCGCTGTTCCGTACTTCCTATTTTTCCATATCAGTTCCTGTTTTACGCCTAGTTTCTTTCTCACCAAGGAAAAGTACTAAAGTACTTTTTAACTGCCCGCTTCCCTGTCTGCTATTCATAAAGTGTACAGTTAAGGTGTCGAGAAACTACCCTAATACAAGAATCAAAACTGATAAAGGTGTGACTGGAATCATTGATCTGAGTTCGCCAAGTTTCCTATCATGAATATACATTCATCGTCTTTAATCCCTTTAAAATTATTCATTGAGTACCAAGTGCTTGTTGAAAATGGGCGAGAGCGATGAACGGAGGGTTTCCGCATTAAATAATTTGTGCTCACTAATTTTTTCTAACCCAATTCGTAAATTTAGTAACAGTTAGGAAAGGCGATGGACAGCAGTGTCAAAGGAAAGATACATCATCAAAACTATAGAAAGACAAGCAGAATATGTATTCCAGAGAGAGAGAGAGAGAGAGAGAGAGAGAGAGAGAGAGAGAGAGAGAGAGAGAGAGAGAGAGAGAGAGAGAGAGAGAGAGAGAGAGAGAGAGAGAGAGAGAGAGAGAGAGAGAGCGGGGCGGGGGGTCCCTGAAAGTAAGACTCGAGCAATCAAACTTTCGTGTATGTGACCTTCGAAGGCATTCCACCCGCACAGCATATGAGAGAGACTGAGAGATTACATTTTGCGCATATTGAATGGTTTATATTATACCGGTCCGGGACATATCTCAACGTGACATGCCACGTCTATTGTAATATTGTGGAGATTTTACACAAATCAATGTGTCAGTTGCTTCACTTTATTATCACATGATTTTTTGTTATTGCGTGGAAAGTGTGTTGAATAATTGTGTTTAAAGTGCACGAAGAGTTTGCAGGCCCACCCCTGGCTATAATAAGCGAATCTCCCTTGCTTGATGCGTCCCTTGCGTTTAGATTAGATTAGTATAGTAGGTCATTGCACAGTCAAACCGAACTGCTGTTACTGTTAGCTGTGGCCATGCATGCAGATAGAATTGCGTGCGTGCGTACGTTATTTGACAAGCCATTGCATTTAGTATGTCAATTTGACTGAGGGTATTCACGCCGTCGAATAGTGTTCTTATCTTTACATATGTGTGAAAAAGTTGGTCTTTTTATTTTGGTATGTTTAATAGGTAAACAGAGTATTGCTCACGTGACTCCGTTTCATGTAAAACGAGGTCAAGGGGTTCAATCGGGGACAATACCGGCCGGACTTCACCGGACCTGTATCTGACCACAAATAGTGCGGGCTCTCATTTTGATCACTAGAGAAATACTAACAATTTATGCCGTATACAAGACACCTGATAAAAATTAAGGGTTCAGTTAAAGAATTACAGTAGAAATTCTTCCAGCAAAGAAAATAGTTGAGGCCGAGGATGTACCCAGGGGTACTTGCGTGAAAATGGTGGTATCGTAGAGGCGGTCTACGGAAGTTCTTGCACGATATTTCCACGTCAGTGTCTCAACCTCTTAGTTTCTGTTGGCACAACGTCACTAGTAACTCTAAGCTACATAGAAAAGTGTTATTCTGATTGAATGTACGGGTAGTTGATGGCCACAGCAGTTTGAAGCGATTGGGACTGACTAGTTTAGGCTTTAGCTCCAGTTGATCAAAGTCCATAGTCCAAAATAGTTCGGGTCAAAGTTATAGTACACTAACAGGTATGTTCAATGTTAGATGCAGTACCGTGGTTCTAGGTTTTCCCTGGGCTTGTGGGTCGGATGCCCACCCTACAATCCCGGGCCAAACCTAAAGGTACTGTTCTGCAGCTAGCTCAATGTTACAATGTAAGCAGACACTTGGTTGTTAAAAAAAACAACTGCCAAGAAGAAGTAATTGACAAGGTAAAATACATTTAAATAATGTGCAAGGCTGAGGATCTGCACCAAACAAGCAAAGGGAAATTGGCATTAGTCAAACCCCTGTCACCTGTGTTCTCATCCGCTCTGCGCCTATGCGGCGCCCCGCAGACTGTGTGTACACATATGCCTGGTTCTTCTCAGGCATATGTATACACGTCTATGGGCATAGGCGCAGAGCGGAATAGAACAAGGGTGACTGTGATCAAACAAGTGTTTTGCTGTTTTGATATTTGACTAGTTTCCGTGAATATTAATGCAATATAATAATTATGATTTGAATGTTTAAAGATTTTGAGGCCCACATGTACATTAAGGTTTGTAAGGTTGGACACTCTCGAAATAAATTCAAAACTATGTACTAATTGACATACAAAATGAGATTTCCCTATTGCTCCCTCGGGAGGGTTGTAAATTTTTTTATCAAAGTAGAGTATCTCGGTTAAAGCATTTCAATGCAGTAAGCATAAGTCAAAGAATATCTGAAAAATACTTTGACGAGGTCCCATTGCTGAGAATTAAACCTGTAGCTAAGGATAGCCAAATAATAATTAGATACATAAGTATATCTGATTCAATAAATACATCAAAAATCAATAAGATGTAATTAGGATATTACTCCTGCCATGGGTTTGAGTAAAAATATATTGAGTAAAATATATTCCGTTTGTTGCATTTATATATTTTATAACCTGGATCTATTTCTATGTGTATATATTTGCTTTTATCAATATTTTTTATCGAACATCAAACTTTCACATGCATATTTTGACAGGAAATGAAACTACATTCTTGTAGACAGTATCATGTTTATGCCTGCCATCAATCATAAAAACATGTGTGAATCAACTGGAAATAAATTAGAATAATGTCTGCAGTCTTGTATTTGACGAATATAACACAATGCGGTGTATTTGTTTTTGTTTATTCAGATTCAATGTTCCTGGTGTTTTGAAAAGATAACTACTGATATCTACTGCATGTGATGCACTTGTCCATAAGATAGCATTTGCTTAGTGGAGCCCTGCCAAGAAGATCCATACTACAGTAACATAATAAATAGCGTCAGGGAATCCAGGTTATTCCTCATTATGGCAGTGGCTCCACCGGCAAGTACAATCAGCCCATTGAACATCCTGTTTCGAGACCTTGCAAAGGGCTTGACTGAGGATGATGTAAATGACATGAAGAACCTACTTCGAGGAAACCAGGTGGCGGAGCAAGAGATGGATAAGCTTAGAAACGCATGGGATGTCTTCCATCACCTCAACAATCGAGGTGATATAGGAGACAGTAATTTAGGTCTACTTGTACAGTTGTTTGAACAGATTGGTAAAGAACCTTTGAAAATGAGGGTCACAGAATTCCAGCAAAAACATTCTCCCGGTAAGTAGTGTGTGTCTTTGCTGAAATGCTTCCAAAAACACATGCAATCTAAGCCAGTTTGATAAAGTTGATGCTCCCCTGCCTCTTCCAAAAGAAATGAAGGCTTCGGGCTTCAATGATGTATGATCTCATAGATACATGTGCGTGGTTTAGGCCACGGCACTGATTGTCGCTTTTCTGTTCACCGAGGTACTTCCAGTGTTAAACTTTTTGTTAAGAAATCAGACTACAAGGGAAATGACCTGATTAATGAATATTTACTTGTATTTTACCTATCATCGCTATCCTGATGAAATCATCCAGAAAACTACATGAAATATTTTAAATAATGACAGGTCTTCGAGATCCTACACTAGTTATATCCTTCCCAATGTGGCTGACAGGATGACGTGAACATCAGCTGGTCTGTTTACACATGGAGCTGATGTTGTACTACTGGGTGTATTTATATTTTCTGTGTACATCTATCTGCCCATATGCCTATAGGTGTGTGTGAGTCTACTAAAAACTGGAGACAAGTAAATATATTTACTCAAACAAAGGAACTGGTTTGTCTGCAATTTTTAAGTTTCAAGGACATGCTGTTTCTTGTGGAATACAGATTTCATTATGATCATATTCTTGGTTCATTTCCATTGCCTTTCACCTGCGGATAGCCAATTTATATTTTAAATTAGTTTGTGGTCAAAATAGTCAAACAGCACTGTTTTCTGTATTTAAGGTAATATGCACCTCGAAAGTGAAAGACTTAAACTTTTGTTCTAACTTTCCTCAAGGGATCTTTCAATCATTCTCTTTCAAAATGAAGAATATAAATAGGGGTCACCGTGCAAATTTTGGTACTAGAGAAACAAATTACCCAAGATTTACCGATATTAGAAATTCAAAATGGCCGCCATCCCTGTGTTAACTCTATGGAGAAAAATAAAAATTTTCGAATTTTGAAAAACTAAGCCAATGAAAAGTTTTCTTTCACCAAGAGCTTTAAAATGAACCCCCACATGTGGTATATCAGAAGAGAATTGTAAAAGTTTGAGAGTCCGAATGTCTGTCCCCGAGGTGCGTTCTACCTTAATTTCAGGATGCAATAAGTAATTTTCCAGCAGTTACACCTTATACATTGCATTTGCATCCGCCATTCAACTCTAGGCACATTTCAGTCAGTTCAGTTGAAGATAAATGATAATGATAATTTCTCTGTTTGCAAGAACTCAAAATCGTTGCCAATATGCACATGAACATATCATGATACTGAACATACAAGCTTAAGGAGATTCATTAGTAAAAGCCAATTGAGTGAGAACTCAATATTATTGATATCATATATAATAAGCAAGCTAGACACAATCATAGTCACAGTTTTCAGTAAAGCTCTTTTTTCACTGTAGATAAGAAGAAGGCTGTCAAAAAATCAGTGAAATCCAATGTATTTTCGGACTACAAGAAAAGGTACCGAAAGGGATTGCATGGTGGCATTGTGAAAAGAAAGAGGTTTGGACGTCAATGTAAGTAAAGTGCCATCAGGGTTAAAGGAGTCAGTCATATACCCTTAGCAGCACATTGTACAATCAAGCATTTTATATTATTAGTTGTTCTAACAACACTTATTGATGGTAGAAAGACCAAATGCATCTGAAAAAATTACACAAAGAAATTGTAAATAGATACTTCCCATAACACGAGAGCAATATGATGACTGCTGAGTTTTGTCCTCAGTATTTTTTGTCCCCAGGACACCCTCCGGGGGACTTATAGGTTTGGTCATGTCCGTGCGTCCGTCCGTCCGTCTGTGCATGCGTCTGTCCGCAGGGCTCGAACTTAACTTTTTTACTACTTGCCCTGCGGGCAAGTTTCCAGAAATTTTACTTGCCCGAGGAACAAACTTACTTGCCCGATTTTTTTGTCTGTTTGCATTGTTTGGTCAGAGATCATGAAGACCAAGCAATCTCAAAATGTGGCCGACAGCATCATATCAATGCAGGTTCCGTTTGTCTGTATTGATAATCGTGTTAATTGTTACGATCCATTAGTGTTGGTCTTCGTGATCTCTGTCCACCAATATTCTAGTGCAGGATTGGGGTCATACAGTTGAAGGGGTGGCCCAACGGTTTCTGGACAACTCGACCCCAAACCGACTCGACCCCAGTCAACTCGACCCCGAGTCAACTCGACCCCGGTCAACTCGACCCCGTACCCAAGTCAACTCGACCCTGAACCGAACCTTGAGCAACACTAACTCCGTATCATGTGCGATTATTTTCCACCTATTTTAAGGGTTATTCCGTCTCTCTGCATGTACGAATCTTCATTAACGTACGTACTCTATCCCACGCTTGTACGACAACTATTTGACTACGACAACGCACCGCGTACCGCGACTCTTACGCTGAAGCCCTCTATATGAATATTCACTTTACGCCAGCTCCCTCGAGCACATTTTTGGTCAGACATAAGCTTCACTATTTAACGTTCATTTCAGTCTATTAGCCTGTGCGCTGAAAGTAAATAGTTCAAGGGCGGTTTGGGTCAAGATACGAACTTCAGCCAGAATTGACAGGTTACCGACAGGCCATAGAGGTAGAAGTACGTCCATTCACAGACGCAACGACGTTTATATGCATGAAAACAATAGAACACAAATATATTTGCATTAACTTTGGTTTTTGATTCGCGTTCACATCACGTTCCGGCATCACGTCCTAAACGTCAACTTCAAGTGAAACTGACCAGTGCCAGGTAAATACTTAAACTGATAGGGCAAGTTTTATATCAGGTCTAGTTGACTTTGGTTCGGGGTCGAGTTGTCTTGGGTTCGGGGTCGAGTTGTCTTGGGTACGGGGTCGAGTTGACCGGGGTCGAGTTGACGCGGGGTCGAGTTGACCTGTTACCGCCATCAATCGATATTCGCATCAGCAAATCTCTTTTCCAGAAGTTTTGAAACTTGCGTTGTCGTTTCCTTTCATATATGTCGCACTTCTGCTTCTTCACTAACTTTCCACTGAACTCGATGCTGCGACCGCGCTATAGCTTTATCACCGTCGATTTCTGAGTGGCCCGCCGGTTGAACGTGTATTGTATCCCTGACACAGAACTTGTTCCGGAATCTGTGACTTTGTCAGGCGTAGATTTCAAAAAATTACATGAAACAGGTAGTTTGCTTCGCTATGACGTACAGTCTGCGTTGTCTCAGTCAGGTCACCGCGTGCAAAGTGGCTGTTGAAATTACTGACCAACACCCCCTTGGAGTCAATAGCGACAAGCAAGTGAGATTAGACTTCCCGAGGGAGGAAAGACAACAGCTGAATATCACTCGCTGAATGTTGCTTGTCGGTTGTGATACCCGCTTCAGTGACTTGAAACAGCGAACATTGTTTAATAAAATTTTTGAGTTTTTATTCCCAGAACATGTAAATTTTATCAAAGTCTATCACTTGCCCGACCGGGCAAGTGCAATTTTTTTTTACCAGCCCGATGTCAGGTTTTACTTGCCCCGGGCAAGCGGGCAACCGTTAAGTTCGAGCCCTGTGTCCGTCCGTTCACACAGATATCTCAGAGACGCCTGCAGCGATTTCGTTCAAACTTAGGACAAGGATAGTACCCTACCTCAAACAGATGCACGTCGATTTGTTTCACAATGTGATCAAATTTGGCCGTGTTAGACTTTTTAATTTTCACCTCAATAGACTCCCATGTATAAGGCAGTCCATAGACTCCCATGTATAAGGCAGTCCATAGACTCCCATGTATAAGGAAGTCCATAGACTCCCATGTATAAGGCAGTCCATAGACTCCCATGTATAAGGCCAAGAAAAATAAAAATTTAGTTTCTCATCGTATCATATTGCAAAAAGGATGCAGTGACACAGTTTTAAATCCTCACAGATAAAGTCTAGGGGGCTCATAGATTGGGTCATGTCAGTCCGTGAGTCCATCCATGTGAGTCCATCCATTCACGCAGATATCTCAGACACTTTGACAAAATGTCACGTGACCTGGTGACCTTTGACCTCGAATATACATATTTGTCCATAACTCAGTAACCACAAGTGCTAAACTTTCATATATGGTATGAGGGACACCTTATGACGCCACATATTGTTCCTCATTAATTATGTGCATATCTAATTTTGAGCGAGCCAATAGAGCTAGAGGTCTGATTTTTGGTAGATATGGATAACATAGCAATACAATTTTTTTGACAAAATGTCACATGACCTTGGTGACCTTTAACCTCAAATATACATATCTGTCCATAACTCAGTAATCACTAATGCTACACCCTTCATATATGGTATGATTGGACACCTTATGACGCCACATATTGTTCCTCATTAATTATGTGCATATCTAATTTTGAGCGAGCCAATAGAGCCAGAGGTCTGATTTTGGTATGTAGGGATAACTTAGCAATACTATTTTTTTGACAAATGTCACATGACCTTGGTGACCTTTGACCTCAAATATACATATTTGTGCATAACTCAGTAACCACTAATGGTACACTCTTCATATTTGGTATGATGGGACACCTTATGACGCCACATATTGTTCCTCATTAATATGCACATATCTAATTTGAGCGAGCCAATAGAGCTAGAGGTCTGATTTTTGGTATATAGGGATAAGTTAGCAATACAATTTTTTTGACAAAATGTCACATGACCTCGGTGACCTTTGAGCTCAAATATACATATTTGTCCATAACTCAGTAACCACAAGTGCTACACCCTTCATATATGGTATGATGGGACACCTTATGACGCCACATATTGTACCTCATTAATTATGCGCATATCTAATTTTGAGCGAGCCAATAGAGCTAGAGGTCTGATTTTTGGTATGTAGGGATAACTTAGCAAATACAATTTTTTGACAAAATGTCACGTGACCTTGGTGACCTTTGACCTCAAATATACATATTTGTCCATAACTCAGGAACCACAAGTGCTACACCCTTCATATTTGGTATGATGGGACACCTTATGATGCCACATATTGTACCTCATTAATTATGTGCATATCTAATTTTGAGCAAGCCAATAGAGGTAAATATATGATTTTTAGTATATAGGGATAGACTATAGGATAGAAATAATTTGACAAAATGTCATGTGACCTTGATAACCTTTTACCTAAAATACACGATTATGTCAATAAATAAGTAACCACAAGTGCTATGTCCTTTATATTTAGTAGGATGGGAGACCTAATGACAACACATGCTTTACCTCATTAATTATGCCCATTTATAATGTGGGCAAGCCAATAGAGCTAGAGGTCTGAATTTTGGCATATATGGATTAATTAGCAATACAATGTTTTATTTTCAAAATGTCACGTGACCTTGATGACCTTTGACCTTGAAAATATATATATATATATATATATATATATATATATATATATATATATATATATATATATATATATATATATATATATGCATAACTAAGTAACCACAAGTTCTTTACGCTTCAATTTTGATAGGATAATAGACCTTAAGATGTCACATCTTGTACCTCATTTATTATGCACATATGTATTTCTTGGCTGGCCAATACAGCTAGAGGTCTGATCTTTTTTCCCGATTTAGAACCATAACTTAGACATGCCTCTGTTTCAAATTGGGAACAGTGACATAGACCTATGTGTCCATAGATCTGAACATATACACTCCAGTGATACTTCTTAATTACCTCATTTCCTGCCCCATCAAGACTAATACTCCTATTACAAGTGGGGACTATGTCATTGTCAATGATTGTTTTAAAGTAAACACGACAAAGTCAGTTTAAAATTTAAACAATAATTGAAACTGTGTATAGTATTGATTTGGAAGTCAGCGTTACTTATGATTAACAATTACTGGTGTTTATTTAATGAAAAGATGATATCTTACTGTCACATTCTCAGCACTTGGATCTGTTAAGCATGTCGGAAAATCATACAAACACTAAATAACACTAAATAGTTGATAAATAACTCGAAAGTATCTGAGATTGGGTTTATAATTGACAAACGTGCACACTAAAATCACTTGAATTTGCATGGAATCTTATGATCGAGCAGGGTCTTATTCGGACGAGTGATTTATTCACATATACGTTCAAATAGATAAATACGCATTGTTATGTGTATGTGAATAATATCTGTCTCATTGTGGCTGATGATACTAAATATTTATAAATATTTGCATTACTGCACATTCCTGGTTCCATTCCATGTATATAGACGTACTGTATTATATAATCAGCATTTGTGAAGCAACACCGCATACTCATGTAAATTATTTCAAACTATCACTCATACCTCTTTCAAGATTTCCAAATAACCGATGATAATATTTGGTGATATATGTTGGAAGCTGACTGCCGAAGATTATAAGAAATAATTAAAATAATATATTTTACTTGAACAACGTCAATGAAATCATATGGTCACATTTTTCCTTGTGTGTAATTTCCGTAATATCGGTCTCATTGTGGTTGATGATACAATATATTTATAGATATTTTCATTACTCAACATTCCTGGTTCAGTTCCGTGTATTTCTGAAGCAAGGCAGTATAGGTGAGCGGCCAGACAGCTGAAAAATCGGTTTAATAGACCCACCGTACCGAAAGCTATGTCATACCTCATTTGAAAGCTTGTTTTGTCTACTTTTCGAAAATGCCGCTGTACTGTCAAAATCTGGCAGCGTAACCATGGTAACCGGCTTCAAACAAAGTACACCTAATAATTACGATTTATGGGCAGGGACCGATATAACGCCCTAAAACACCGTCTAAAAGTTAAAAGTAATAACTGACTTGAGTCTATCTACAGTATACTGTGCCATTCTGCAGTAAGCTACAAGTCACGTGACCGTTTGCGACATTTTCCCGCCGAAATAAGAAGATTTTAACTCTTCCGTATTTCAAAACAGTAACATCGTTCGATAACCGTCATTGTCTGGATTCATTAGCCCTTTACTATTACAATTTAAAAACAGTAATTTGCAAGTTTAACAGTTTGAAATTCAAATTCATCTCCTAAAACATAAAAAGCACGCACAAAATTAAAAACGCATGACTTTAATACACAAATAGTAAACAAAAGGATTGAAAATATTATTCAACATTGGCTTTGTCTTTCGGCCGTGCGTGCAATGGTGATACCCCGGCTACCAACCATTTAAGTAACTATATAGGTTGCATTCAGATATAGAGATACCGAACCTAAATATTAAATAAATAAATCAGCAAAATATGTAAATTAAATTAATTAAATGATATGCTAATTAAATCAAAATGGGCCGATTAAGCCCGAATGGGCTTGAGCTAGTATAACTATTGCGCTGATTTAGAAACACAAATTTATGTAGTTAAAAATAAATTCAGAGGTATTATGACAGAATCTACATACTTTTAATGGTAAATTATGCACAGTAATCACACATTGTGAAATATTAAGGTTCTTATTTTATATTAATCTTCACTTTTGACCTCAAATTCATGTGTTAAAGTATTGCCACATGTTTCAACATTAGCCTGGCAGGTACACAAATCTGTGCAAGGTAGGTTATTTGGTGGCATGCACACACAGCTATGCACCGGTTCCTGCCGTGGCATGAGCATATCAAGTCTTTGATGATCTCAGAAGCCGTTGGACCTTCAAAATAAACCGGGGACAATTTTAGGTCAGTTCTCTGCCACCCATAATCAGTTGGTGTTCCTAAATCAGGCATGCTTACATGTGCGGATGTCCAAATTTTAGTTTGCCACATTGCTCTAAGTACGTGCTGTTTGAAGCTAGCTTCACACGGAGGCAACTTTGACAGTGAAGCCTCCCTTTTTGTCGCCAATTTCACTCGCAACTTGTTTAAATTGTCATGCGACATCTTTTCTTTTTGTTTTGGGTCGTACAGAATAGCTATTAAGGGGCGGGACGCTTTTACTGCAATCTCTACATCGCTTTCTTTAGCGAAAGGAGGTTTGAAAATCTTTGAAGCCATTTGATTGCATGGCATTAATAACAGACTTCTTCCCGATACCCAGAAAAGAGGATGTTGAGTCACAGCCTGTTAGTGAGTGCACTGCAGGCAGGATTTGAGAAAAGGTAACAGGCACAGTCTGACAAATCTCGTGAACAGGTACGAATCTATGTGTATTTCGAACAGAAGTGGTGACACCTTTTTCTATCCATAGTTCTTTGAGATGTTGGATTTCAGGAAAGTAATGTACTGCTAAAACTAAAACATCTGTATCGGGGGATTTGATTATGACACGCTCTACCATTTTACCAGTCTCATTTACGAAAATAGTATTTATGGCATGTAGTAGCATACGTGTATCGGCTTCTTCCTGAGTGCTATACATATCGTGCATTTCATAAACACCATTTGCTGTAACACATTTTGTTTCTTTCCCATCTGCAAAACCTCCAGCAAGTACAAGTTTCCATTCTGGATGGAGACTAAATTGCAATGGGGCATGGTTAACTAAGTAGCCACACAGGAATTTGGTGAGAGATTGTTTATTTTCAGGAACAGCAAGAAACTTATTCCAAGGGGGAATTGAACGTCCACCAATTACATTGTACTGCCTGGCACCCTCAACACCACAAGTCCTGCGTGCTCTCTCCCCACTTTTGACTGAGTCCTGAACATCGTATCTATCAAAGACATCAACAACTGTTATAGCCCTATCAAAACAAGTGATTAACTGCCTCAAATAGGCAGCGCCAAGGTCGTCAAATGTTTCCAAATTATTACCTTTAATCATTTGAATAATAGCCATTGCATCGCGAATGTATATAGTTGAACATTTTTCTATAGTTGGAAGCGTTTCTTGACTTATAACAGTCTCTTCGAGCTTCTGACCAAGTTCCGCTTTTGTACATTTTCTCATTGTACCATCTTCGTGGAAAAGAGAGACTGGAACTGGTCCAATAGGATGACTTAGGATATTATCCAGAGTAACATCATCCCGACAATTCGCAATTGTTAGAGCACGGCGAAAGACTAGTTCAGAACTGATGTTCGCATTCTTTATATGCCCTTGCTGCTTGATTTTTGTTTTCTTTGACATGTCACTAAATGTTTTAAGTTGTGACCGACTTATTGGAGCATAAAAACTACCATTTTCATTTTCAGAGAATGCAGAATTGATAAATACCTCCATCCTGCGGTTACCCATTTCAGTAGCATTGAGCAGGGATTTTTTTACATCCTCAGAGGCATGCATACCCGTGGATATATTAATCAGAATATCTGAGCATGCATCATCACTAATCTCAAAGGGATTTGTCATGTTATCCTTCAAGTGATTGACCAACGTTTGAACGTGATCTTCATCTTGTTTCATAGCAGCTGGTTGTGTCTGCCTATGTTCATTGTTCTCTACAATGTCATTCCAGCCCTGTATTTCATTGCTATCGAATATCTTGCCGTAATATGGCGAGTTAAGGACCATCTCATCAAGGCTGATTTCTGCGTGTCAAACCCACAATTCCCCTTCACTTTTTGAATCTCTTATAACTGTTTTTTCGGTTCCATGTCACTCCAAATACCATTAAATCGGCCAGCAATTTCTCGAACACTAAATTGCCCGTCTTCAAATGCTGACTGAATAGTCTTTGGTATTTCAAGCATTTCTAAAATGTATGCTGGCATCCAACGCGAATAATTTGGCCTATTTGTACAGAAGAAATAAGGTAACATTGCTGCCACTGTGTGCAAATGTAAAACCCAATTACCTTCTCGTTCTGCTCTTATGTTTAAGAGCATGATGTGTGCGGCATCGAGAAACATATCCCAGTATTTGAAAGTTGGAGAATGTACTCCGCCAAATTCTTTAAATTTAATTAGAAGTGGCACAATATACTTCAGTACTGAAGCATCGAGTGTTTTGACTGCAGTAAGACTGTCATTTTGATCACCTTCAGTCAATGTTACTTGTACACAAGCCAACTGTTGCCAAACTTCGTTTGGGATAGTTTGCAGATACCGTTCACGCTCACACCACTCAAAAAAGGCAGAGAAAAAAATCTGGTTTAGTGCACTACGGCCCAAAAGTATGCCTCAGTGTACGGTATTCTGCGAAGCATTATTTCTATGGAACAGCGCTTTCAGCCGGTCGCTATTGACAACGGCAAACATTGTATCAATTTATTTTCAATAGATTATCGATCGAAAATCTGTTTGGGTGCCGCTCGTGCCGGGCGCTCGTGTGTTGAGGTCACGTCATAAACATTTCCACAATTACCCGTATATTGACTTATACACTTTAACATCAAGGCATCCATTGGTTTCTTGTACTGAAAGTATATCGACGACACTTTTTTCAGTTTTGGTGATAGTTTTACGTACGTTTCAGCACATTTGGCGCACTTCAGCGTAGTTTGGCGCCATTGTGAACGGGGAACTACACGCGAGTGAGTGAGACAACAATGTAACAATTTCGGACAAAAGAATATCGATCGATAACGTTCACTGAACGATCACAGTGGAGACTCTGTGCCGGTTCGCCTCTGTTCTGTGTTATTTTTGCAGTTTACTGGAATTTTCATAGTTGATATTCGCCAAAATTTGGTGTAAATTACAACAGCCTGACAGGTATTTGGTCTGTACAATTTAAGAGACGCTAACCGATTAAAATGCGTCAATATAAGACCCTAATTCTGCATATGCAAACGCCGTAAGATCGCCATTTTATTGAGGGCAAGAGCAAAAATTCAGCGATCGAAAAAATAAAATGCAACTAAAACATGTTTCGTCGAGAAATTCAAAAAACTAAAACGACAGGAATTTTGTATATAAATCAAAGAAACACTGTGCCATTTTTCACTATCATTGGTTCAGAATTGAGAAATTTGAACGAGCGAGAGTTGTACGGTCTGTTCAGTACATTAAACGCCATTGTTTTCTATGGAAATCGAGCTGATTAGACACATCGTAAAATGAAAAATACATCAGAAAAAACCGTTGGTTTAATTTTATCATTTCGCTGTTATTTTTTAGCTCCCATAGCCATATGTATATATGGCAATGGAAGCTATTCTTATAGGCTAGGGAAATGTCTGTATGTATGTATGTCTGTATGTCTGTGTGTCTGTATGTCTGTATGTCTGTATGTCTGTATGTCTGTCCGTCAACATCAAAAACTCCAAAACCGCTGTACATTTCATCTTGATATTTGGTGTGTACATGGATGATGGGCTGTAGATGAGATTTTGTTCAAATGAAGTTGTCATTGCCAAAAATATGCAAATTAAGTGAAAAAAATGTAAAAAACAGTCAAAATTGAAAAAACTCAATAACCACTGAGCAGATTACGTGAAAAATTAGCATGTAAGTACTTTGGGCTGACATGAAATGATTGTGCACATCTTGGGTCAGTATCTTGGACTGCTATTTTTCATGAATTTTTTTGTAATTTTCTCCCATTTTTGGTCTAAAAATCTCTGCTCTGAAACCACAAGTCCGATTGATTTGAAACTTGGTATGGAAGTGCATAGGAGTGACCTTTCCCAAATTGGGCAAATCGTGGTGAAATTTGCATATTTTTAGTTTACACGTCCATAGACTCCCATGTATAAGGCAGATCTCCATAGACTCCCATGTATAAGGCCACAAAAAATAAAAATTTAGTTTCTCATCGTATTCATATTGCAAAAAGGATGCAGTGACACAATTTTTAGTCCCCACGGATGAAGTCCAGTGAGCTTATAGATTGGGTCATGTCCGTCTGTTCTTCCATCCGTGAGTCCATCCGTTCACGCAGATATCTCGGATATTTTGACAAAATGTCATGTGACCTTGATGACCTTTGATCTCAAATATACATATTTGTCCATAACTCAGTAACCACAAGTGCTACCACCCTTCATATATGGTATGATGGGACAGCTTATGACGCTACATATTGTACCTCATTAATTATGCGCATATCTAATTTTGAGCGAGCCAATAGAGCTAGAGGTCTGATTTTTGGTATATAGGGATAACTTAGCAAAACAATTTTTTTGACAAAATGTCACGTGACCTCGGTGACCTTTGACCTCAAATATACATATTTGTCCATAACTCAGTAACCACAAGTGCTACAGCCTTCATGTATGGTATGATGGGATACCTTATGACGCCACATATTGTACCTCATTAATTATGCGCATATCTAATTTTGAGCGAGCCAATAGAGCTAGAGGTCTGAATTTTGGTATATAGGGATAACTATCAAAACAATTTTTTGACAAAATGTCACGTGACCTCGGTGACCTTTGACCTCAAATATACATATTTGTCCACAACTCAGTAACCACAAGTGCTACAGCCTTCATGTATGGTATGATGGGACACCTTATGACGCCACATATTGTACCTCATTAATTATGCGCATATCTAATTTTGAGCGAGCCAATAGAGCTAGAGGTCTGATTTTTGGTATATAGGGATAACTTAGCAAAACAATTTTTTTGACAAAATGTCACGTGACCTCGGTGACGTTTGACATCAAATATACATATTTGTCCATAACTCAGTAACCACAAGTGCTACACCCTTCATGTATGGTATGATGGGACAGCTTATGACGCCACATATTGTTCCTCATTAATTATGCACATATCTAATTTTGAGCGAGCCAATAGAGCAAGAGGTCTGATTTTGGTATATAGGGATAACTTAGCAAAACATTTTTTTGACAAAATGTCACGTGACCTCGGTGACCTTTGACCTCAAATATACATATTTGTCCACAACTCAGTAACCACAAGTGCTACAGCCTTCATGTATGGTATGATGGGATACCTTATGACGCCACATATTGTACCTCATTAATTATGCGCATATCTAATTTTGAGCGAGCCAATAGAGCTAGAGGTCTGAATTTTGGTATATAGGGATAACTTATCAAAACAATTTTTTTTGACAAAATGTCACGTGACCTCGGTGACCTTTGACCTCAAATATACATATTTGTCCATAACTCAGTAACCACAAGTGCTACAGCCTTCATGTATGGTATGATGGGACACCTTATGACGCCACATATTGTACCTCATTAATTATGCGCATATCTAATTTTGAGCGAGCCAATAGAGCTAGAGGTCTGATTTTTGGTATATAGGGATAACTTAGCAAAACAATTTTTTTGACAAAATGTCACGTGACCTCAGTGACCTTTGACCTCAAATATACATATTTGTCCATAACTCAGTAACCACAAGTGCTACACCCTTCATGTATGGTATGATGGGACAGCTTATGACGTCACATATTGTACCTCATTAATTATGCACATATCTAATTTTGAGCGAGCCAATAGAGCTAGAGGTCTGATTTTTGGTATATAGGGATAACTTATCAAAACAATTTTTTGACAAAATGTCACGTGACCTCGGTGACCTTTGACCTCAAATATACATATTTTTCCATAACTCAGTAACCACAAGTGCTACACCCTTCATGTTTGGTATGATTGGACACCTTATAAAGCCACATACTGTACCTCAATTATTATGCGCATATCTCATTCTGAGCGAGCCAATAGAGCTGGATGTCTGATTTTTGGTATATAGGGATAACTATAGGAGAGAAATTTTTTGACCAAATGTCATGTGACCTCGATGACCTTTTACCTAAAATATATGTTTATGTCAATAAATAAGTAACCACAAGTGCTATGTCCTTTGTATTTAGTAGGATGGGAGACCTTATGACAACACACGCTTTACCTCATTAATTATGTACACATCTAATTCTGGGCAAGCGAATAGAGCTAGAGATCTGATTTTTGGCATATAGGGATTAATTAGCAATATAATTTTTTTTTCAAAATGTCATTGACCTCGATGACCTTTGACCTTGATTATACATATATATGCATATTTCAGTAACCACAAGTTCTATACCCTCCAATTTTGATAGGATATTAGACCTTAAGATGTCACATCTTGTACCTCATTTATAATGCGCATATGTATTTCTTGGCTGGCCAATACTGCTAGAGGTCTGATCTTTTTTCCCGATTTAGAACCATAACTTAGACATGCCTCATGTGTTTCAAATTGGGAACAACGACATAGACCTATGTGCCCATAGATCTCAACATATACACTCCAGTGATACTTCTTAATGACCACATTTTCCTGCCCATCAAGACTAATACTCCTATTACAAGTGGGGACTATGTCATTGTAAATGACTTGTTGAGTTAATGGTTGTATCACAGTATTCAATATATCTAATTCTGTATTTTTTCCATTTTATATTCTGAATAATTACATTAAACATATTTCACTGTCTCCAGTACATTTCATTTAAGTATTTTCACTTCATGCACTTTATCCCTTTCACACATGTTCAAATATCTGACCAGAGAACAAAAATAAATAGTCCAGGATGGGAGCTACAGTGTCATTGACGCTATTTTTATAATATTTGGTATGACAGATATCATGAAGGGTAACTAAAACTCTATGGTTTTATTTTTTGAGTTTCCCTCTTATTTTTATGAAATGACGAGTTGAAGATCGTTTTGCTGTTGACCGTGTTTTTACGTAATTTTGCATATGGCTGTTATCGCTGACGTATTTTGGAATTCCCATGTGAAATTCTTCCCAAAATATTATAATTGTAAGGGCAGCATATACGGGAAATAGGACCCGTTACTCTTTCATTAATATTTAGCTGTGCAGCAAGGAAATACGGCGAAATTTTCAACATGACGCGGGAGGTGAAATTACTCTGTGAACGCGCACTCCACGTATGTGTGGCGAAAATTCGGGACGCTAAATACCGTACAAAATGGGGTGCCTTTGGGCCGTAGTGGTGCCTCATATGCAAGAGACAACCCTCTAACCGCCCGCTTGAACTGTTTCCCGGCAAGCATGAGATTTACAGTTGAACCAGCATAAACGCCAGAGTCCACTAAAAGATCGCCAAGACCACCATCTCCCCACAGTCGCCCAATTGCTGCAATGAAACTGCAGAGGGCGTGGAACCCACCTAAACGTACATAGTGCATCTTAAAAATATCTGGTTTGCTCCACTTAACCTGTTGAGCTATAGCATATAGCTGCTGATCCATAGTTTGAATGGACACACTTTGTCCGAGTTGTAAGCACATTTGTCTGCACTTTATCATAGTAGTATAAACAGTTGCCATATCTGCAGGTTTTGAATCGATTACAGGAGCGTAAGCAACTGCTGTAAAGCTTTCTTTTTCTCACTGATCATAGCATTAAAGCCAGTCCAAAATGGCACAACTTGGTTATCATTAAAATCAAGTTCAACGGGGAGAGGTAACACATTTCTGGGAATAAATCTTAATAGAAGCCAGGAAAGGTCACGTACCGAAACGGGTGTATTTACTGTGCATAAAGCGATTTTCTTGACCGGGTCCGTATACCGTGGAGGTTCAGGACGAGTGTTTGGTTTTCTGAATGTTTCGCATTGCATAAGATTTGTTATGTCGTCTGACATATGTAGGGATTTGTACTGGCCTCGACTGATGGGAGTAGATACTTTATTTTGGGGTACAAATTGCTGTTGAAAAACAACACGGGCCATCGAGTGAAAGGTGTTCTTTCCATCAATAGTTTCTGCATTTATATCAATATTATCATCTCCTTCATGGACTAAATTTCCACCTGATTGAATGGGAATTATTTCACTTGGAACGTAAACACCTTCTTTAATCCTGTTTATCTCTTGCTCAGCTGCACTTGTCATGAAACATCGAAGTTCGTCATAACTAATTGAAAACCCATAGGCATGTAAAATATCAATTAATGCTTTAGATCCAAAATCATTGTGGAGTTGTACTGCAAGACCCACATGTTGAGGAGTGAGATTAATTCCATTTCCAAATAAAATACATTCAGCAATTGAGACGCACTTTCTATTGACATCACCCGATGTCTTGTAATCGGGTTTGCTGACTCATATGCTTTTTTATCTATAAGCCAAAGTATCAAACGGTATAGATTTTTTGGTATGAGATTAATTGAAGTTTGTATACTGACACCATCAGGAGTGGGATACTCATTACATTTGTATGTCAGATATTTCACCCCTCAAAATTGTTGCTGCATCGTACAAAATAGAAGTGGGATTTATTAGGCTTCCGTCCATGAATGAATGACTTCTTTCTTTGGATTTTCATTTTTTAAATCTCGTTTTAACTCATTCGCTGCTCTGATAGCATCCACAAGTGTAATTTTGCTGCTAATTACTATATTTGACATCCCTTGCCCCTGTTGGGACTGAATGGCAATTGCGTCACCATAATGTTTCGTTAGTCTATTTTGTAATTTGGAACTTGTGTAGTGCCTGCATTCATTTCATTTGACAACAGCTCTTTAAACCTTTCTAAAAGGTTTGAAAGTAGCAGTGCCTTCCCTTTGATGAGAAGATCCTCGTTAATTTCGCCGATTAACATGTCAAAGGCAGTTTGATAATGATCTGTCTCTGCATCCGTCGATGCAACAGATGCTTTGATGTTTCTCTTACGATATATGTCGACAGACACCCAACATGATATACGACATCTTTTGCGATTAAATCTTCATGCTGAATTCTATGAAGCATTTTTAAATCGCCCCTACTTTCTGCAGCTCTTTTCAGATTTTACCCCTTTCAAAAGTTTCTATTTTATGCAATTTTTTATCCTTTTTATGGTATACTTTTTGGCATACTATACATTTGGAAAAGTCAGTACTTTCAACTGTTGATCTGTTACATCTGCCTGATACATATCTGGAGTGCAAATTTTATCAGAAAAGTTCCCTGAACCATGTGCGTCATGCTCACCTTCCCCGGCACACTTTTGAAAAATAGATTTCTCTTGCTGACATACGAATGCAAACATTTTCTATGATATCTTATTTCCGCATTATCTGGAGGTTCACTAAAGTCTGGAAATTTTTCTCGTAAGCGGATGAACACATCATCTCCTAACCTCAGCAGCATGGAAGAAACTAGTTATTCCCTTTGGTGTTGCTAAACTGAGACTCTCATTTTGACTTTGCTGGAAATCACACACCGTGCAAAGTTAGTAGAGAATCTACGCCGTTTTGGAGCAAGTTTTAAGGGGCTCTCCCTAAACTTTCGCTGGATGCCATGACTGTTGTCTATGATAAGCAATGTCAAATCGTCAAGTGAACTTTGGAGATTTTAGAGTGCATTCAGTTTCGATGCGCACAGAGCGTCACCTGAAACGCCAAGCTGACAACTATCAACTGGACTCAACCTGAAATATTGCTCCTTTTATGCTCTGGTTTCCCGCGTAAAATACCCGCGAGAAAGAAGGGTCGATGCGTACAGCACAGGGGAAACTCGAAGTATCACCTGAAAAGCCAAGCTTGCAACTGGGCTCAACCTGAAAAATTGCTCTTTTTATACTCTGGTTTCCCGCGTAAAATAGCGAGAACAAAAGGTTCTTTGATACAGTGTATTTATTTTTAGAGACAAATCTTGAAAGCGTGCAAAATAAAGGAGACTGTGTTTGCCTGAATTAGCCGGCTGTGTGATTCAGCTGTTCAGCACGCGCGCATCTTCAAAGCAAACGCGCACTAAATATTTGGGTGCATGAATGGTCACGTGACAGAAAGTTATGAGATGCGGTGTCGAGAAGTTAAATATAGAACTATAAAGATGTAATTACAACTGCAAGCTGTAGAATGGGTCAGTTTCAACATATTTAAAGACGATATCGCTCTCACGCACGCGTATTTAGAGTTTAATATCAATTTTAACAGTTTTAAGGTCACGTGACATAGTAATTATGCAAACATTTTTCATAATTAATACTCTGTTTTACAGTATGGATGATAATATAACACACAAAAGCGAATTGGTAACTCAAACCAAATCCATTCCATCAAGAATAGCAGACATGGTTAAAAACGTTGAATTTAATGCACTTTGTTTAAGGCCCGTTTCCATGGTAACGCTGCCAGATTTTGACAGTACAGCAGGCATTTTCGAAAAGTAGACAAAATAAGCTTTAAAAGAGAGGTATCGCATAGCTTGGGTACGGCGGGTCCATTAAACTCGAAAAACTAAGCCACTTTTCTTGAATGGCCGCTCGCCTAGTATACTTATGTAAATACTTTCACACACATAACTCTTTAAAGATTTCCAGATAACCAATGTTTACATTTTGGTGATATATGTAAAAGTTAGCTTCCTATGATAATAAGGACAAGAACATGGTGTATTGTATGTTAATGTCATTGAAATCTAATTGTCAAATCTCCTCCTGGAAATGAAGATATAAATGCCTTACATTAGTGAAGGATAAATTTTGAAATTTTGTGATCAACTAACGTTGTACAATGTTTGCGTTCCAGCTTTAAAAGTGAAGACAAGAGTGGTGATAGATGAAATAGAGAGAGAGGATGAAAGACGTGCAAAAGTGCAACTTCAACTTAAAGACCTCAAACAACGGCTGGAAGCAAAGGAGAAACTTCAAAAATTAGCTGAAGAACGTGCTGAAAAGATGGGCAAACTTATCATGGAAGGAGCAGATCAAGCAGCTAGAGAGCAGTTAAGTGTGATATTTAAGGAATCAAGATCTGTGCTGGAGAAAATTGCCTTTGGCTGCCTGTTGTTTGTTCTGAGCTTTCTAACAATAGATGATATAGATTATTTTTGGCAGAAATACAATGATGGCACTGTTGAGAGTGCTCTTACTTGTTTCCTGATATCACCTGACATAAGACTTGAAGCAGAGAAGGCTGGTTATACCGTGAGAATCAGCATGGATATCGACCAGAAAGAATATACAGAGCTGAGGCAGGAGTTGATGCTTGGTAAGACATTGCATTCACAATTTAATAGAATATCCTAATCATGGTTATATGTTTATATCAAGTCCCTTACCAAATGTAGAGTGCCGTCTTGTCTCAATTTGTACAATCAAGTTTTGCAAAAAAGACATAATAGTATTTTAGGACAGTGACTTTTCCCATTGAGAACTCAACAAAGTTTTGGAATTTCCGTTTTCTAAAGTCATGGTTTCAGCTACAAATTTGCACACAGAAAAATAAATATGAACCAAGGCATTGGATGCTTGGTAAATTTCTCTACCTACTTTTGAGGAAAAATCTAGAAGCAAATATTCGTGTCATTTCAGTAACATCAATTGAAGCTCAATCCTGTCCTCATTTATATCCACAAGTGTTTAATTAAAGTTAATACTGTATTCAATTCAATGGGCAATGCTTCTTTGCTGGGAATAAGTGAATACAATTTGATATGTATCATTGGCTAGGTAATTGTTTCAGTTACAAATATATACACAAACTAGTAAAAATGAGTCGTTTCCTATCATGTATGCCCTTTTCACAGATAAATGGGAAGAGTATGTGATGAGCCAAATGGACGACATTGACCTAGCGAGTACTCTAATTGAACAATCAAGGTCTGATCCTGTGCTAGACATTTTGACACAGGAGGAGTTTTTCTTCCCAGCCATGGTATCCTTTTGGATTGAGAATTCAAATACTTTACCTGCCTCAGTAACAATGGCAACGGAGTATGCTGTCGTACACCATGCAGAGATGTATTGTAAAGAAAATAATATTGAAGTTGAAAACCTTAGAGAACTTGTAAAGGTTAGGTTTAATGATATAGGAAAGTGTCTGTATGAGCACATCACTGGAGGAAAATGTTGGTAAATTGAATCATCATGGATTGGTGAAAGCATTTCAATCTAGAATCACACTTGTTTGGTTTACTGACAAAGTCTGAAAATGTTTACACTTTCAAAGCAACTATGTATATAGTTATATCACAGCTATATATATTAGTAATACCGTTGCACTGTCCCCCCAAAATATTCAAATGTTACTATGGGAAGAAAAGAATGAAAATGTTGGCAAACATACCTGCCATATTGTTTCCCTTATATTAGTGGGATTTGGGAGACAAAGCATCATGTTTCCTCAGTGAACTTGCAACATACAGAATAATGGAAACTTCTGTTAATATTGACAGCTTAGAGTTCATTGGCACTTGTTTGTTTTAATCAGATTTACCTTCTGTTTTGCTAGAGACATTGAGAAAGTGGTAGGCCAGAACCATACATTAGATCTGTCAACATGTACAGGGATCTCACATGAAAGAATACATGCTGTGTCTGTTCTTTTAGAGAACACTTCTTTAATACAAGACATTAAACTATACACAGAGAATGATGAATGTTCCCTCTCTAGTGATTTCGAAGAATGTCTGGCAAATATCATATCAGACCCTTTAACTGTTGACAGGTGTACTGTGAGAATAAATAATTGCCATGATTTCACTGTGATGGCCAAATTGTTGAGAGTTCTACCACTGCTCTATAAAAATGCAGTATCCAAATCTGATAGTGATACAACTCTGCAACCAGGAGTTTCATCATTAAACATTTCAACTACTGTGGGCATAACAGAAGAAATGCATACTTGTGCCATGAAAATGTTTATAAAGGCATTGTCATGTATGCCACACTTAGAGCAACTAAGCCTCACAGGGTTGGGGAAAGAATTTTGTGAGCAGTTTCTAGTCTGTTTGTGTGAAGAGACTGTTAGTTAAATGTCAACACATTGTGTTTAGCTGAAAATGGATTGCCCTGGGAGCATTGCGAATTACTGTTAGAGGCAATGAATGCAATGCCATGTCTTACAGGTTTAGACCTAAGCAGAAACAATATTGGTAGTTTAGGTGTACAGTATTGCTGCCAATAAAAGATGAAATAGAAGTAAGGGTAGATGACAATAATATTGCACCAGGCTTATTTGAAATTCTACCATTGTGTATTTCTACAGCACAGTTGCAAGATGTTGGTGATCTCAATCTTAAATCACTGGATGATGTTGCAAGTTTAATAAGAAAATTAGAAAATGTGAGACATATTGATTGCACAAAGTTAATCAATAGTCAGTTGTCCAAATTATGTCAAAATTTATCACTACTCATTAACATTTTAAGTATGAATATCAGTGGTATTGAGTTAGGCCAACAGATTGTTTGTTGCTATGTGAGAGACTGAAATATTTAAAAGAGCTTAAAAAGGTAGAGCTAAGTCATTGTTGTGGTAGCAGAGATGATATGCAAGTTTTATTGCAACAAATTTCTCAAGAAGTGACAGATTTAAACCTCAGTAACACCGACATGTCAGGTCAGTTGCTCAATAAGTTGAAACGTTTCAGAAATTTAAAGCATCTTAACCTCAGTAACAGCAACCTTAAAGCCAATGATAATGTTTTCAGATTCATTCCCACATCAGTGACTCACTTAAATCTCAGTCAAAATGATCTTCATGAAGGGATTTGTGAAAATCTGGAAAATTACACTCAACTTGACGAATTAGATCTAAGTTATAATAAACTCAGCCATGTTGATATAAAAAAGATTTTAAAATTGATTTCAATATCAATCACTGCACTAGATGTTAGCCATAACAATTTGAAAACTATGGAAGAATCCTTTGAGCATTTACACAGTTGAAGAAGTTGAACTTGAGCAATAATGGTCTTGACTCATGCATGTATCTTTCCCTGCCATCTTCAATAACACATTTAAATGTAAGTCATAACCAAATATCATATATTGGCGAGGAAGTCAATCATCTATCACAGTTAACACACCTCGACATAAGTCATAACCAAATAGCAGATATTCTATACAGTTTCAATCATCTATTACAGTTGACACATCTTGACGTAAGTCATAACCAAGTAACAGACATTGGCCAGAGTTTCAATCATCTAACAAAGTTAACACACCTTGATGTGAGTCACAACCAAATAGTAGACATTGGCCAGGGTTTCAATCATCTATCACAGTTAACACACCTTGATATGAGTTATAATAAGGTTATTCAATCACTAATTGACATACTCAAACATTTACCAACAACTGTAAGGTATCTAAATTTCAGTTCAAATGACATTGAAGATGTTGCAAGTGTTGGTAATGTTATATCCAGTTTCAATGACCTTTACTTTATTAATCTTGGCTCAAATAAGTTTAATGACGTTGGCATTCAAAATTTGTTGGATGATATTAGAAGCATAGATATGGTAAAAATTGGTGTAAGTCATAACTTTACTCTGATGCCTCATATCATTGATCAAATGCCGACCGTATCAGTTAACTTAGAGCAAGATGATTTACGACTCAGTGATATTGAGAGTAGTTCTATCTTTGATAATTTGATGCAGGTTACAGAGGTTAATTTGTCTGGGTTATCACAAAAGGAATGTTCTGGAATTTGTAACAGTTTGTCTTGTTGTCAAACCTGACTAAGTTAGTGATGACAGAATATAGTCTGAAAGATGTTCAGACCTTCGTCACTAGTCTTAAACATCTCAATGCATTGACAGACCTTGATTTGAGTAAAAATCAGTTAGACAGTACAAAATTAGAACATATCATCAAATATTTGCCATCTACACTGATCAGTTTGAGTCTGTCACACAATATGGCAAACAGAGTATTTTCCCTAAAACATCTCACAAAGTTAGTGAGACTTAACTTAAGTCACAATAACTTAAAGTTTCGTTGTATTCTGTCCTTTTAAATGTTCCAGAAAGACTTAAATATTTAGATATCAGCTTCAATGAAATTCAAAATGTTGATCAGGTTGGTAAAATGATATGTGATTTTAGTCAACTTTGTTACATAAACATGAATTCAAATCAAATCGGTGCTGTTGGAGTGCAAAAATTGTTATCTGAAGTAGAAAACTATGATATTAATTTTGACATTCATGTAAGTCACAATTTGAGTGGGCTTCAGAAATTAATTCCCTATATTGCAAACCAACTTCCTACATCAGCTATTTTACCTGATTTTGAAAGAGAAAACCTGACATTAAAGGATGAACACTTGCAGGTCTTTTTCAAAAACATTCCAAAGATTACCACTGTAGAAATTCCAAAGAATGTAGAGTGGTCTGAAACTAATTACAAAAGTGTGTTAAATGATTTAGCAGTTTTTTCCAATATGGAAAGTTTAGCACTTGTAATGTTAAACCCAGCCACTTGCCCCTTCTTAGCTGAAAGTTTAAAACACTTCAGTTGTTTGAGACGCTTAGACATTAGTGGAAGTAAAATTGATAGTCAAGGTGTAAAAGTTGTGGGAAATGTTCTACTTTCACTGGAGAGACTAGCGTATATTAATTTTAGTAACACAAATATTGGCATGCCCGACATAAAATTTCTACTTGGAATTCAGAGGCAGCATACTAGTAAACCTTTTATCAATGTTGCTAGTAATGTACATTTTGTACAGGCCATTTTTCCTTCCATTAAAGATCAATTAAGTGGGTCATCAATTAAAGGTATTGATTTTGATTCAGATGAGTTAAATGTCATATCTTTTACCAATATTGTACAAATGACTCAACTGACAAACGTATCTGCCAAATGGAAACACTTGACTGACAAGGACTTTGAAGACTTTATACAATGGCTAAAGTATCTGAACCCTGAATTATTGGATCTAAGTCATAATAACATAGGAGACAGTGGTGCAAAGAGTTTGAGTGAAGGGATGAGGTCAATGCATGGACTTACTCATCTTGATCTTAGTCATAATAACATAGGAGACAGTGGTGCAAAGAGATTGAGTAAAGTGATGAGGTCAATGCATGGACTTACTCATCTTGATCTTAGTCATAATAACATAGGAGACAGTGGTGCAATGAGTTTGAGTGAAGGGATAAAGTCAATGCATAGACTTACTCATCTTGATCTTAGTCATAATAACATAGGAGACAGTGGTGCAAATCGTTTGAGTGAAAGGATAAAGTCAATGCATAGACTACTCATCTTAGTCTTAGTCATAATAACATACGTGACAGTGGTGCAAAGAGATTGAGTAAAGTGATGAGGTCAATGGATGGACTTACTCATCTTGATCTTAGTCATAATAACATAGGAGACAGTGGTGCAAAGAGTTTGAGTGAAGGGATGATGTCAATGCATAGACTTACTCATCTTGATCTTAGTCATAATAACATAGGAGACAGTGGTGCAAAGAGTTTGAGTAAAATGATGAGGTCAATGCATGCACTTACTCATCTTGATCTTAGTCATAATTACTCACAATACAGTGGTACAAAGTCTTACGGTGAAGGTATTTTATCAGTGACAAGCTTAGAAGAAAGTGAAGCTGCTTCAGAGAAAGAAAAAAGCAACATATAAATCTGCCAAATCAAGCATGTCCTATTCCCAAGAAGAGCAACATTCAAAAGAAATGTCATATCACAGAGCACAGCATAAAGAACAAACTTTACTACCATCATCTCCACAGCCTAGCACCTCTGGCTATGTCCCCCTACTGAAAAAGATCCAGCAAAATCGTGAAAATCATCACATGTAAAATTGGGATGTTATTCCCACAATAATACATGTAGATTGAAGATATAGCACAAGAATTGTGTATTTTAGCCAAATCCAAGTTAAAACCTGTGATATATTTCACAGCACTGAAATCACGACAACGAAACACAAAATAGTTTTGAAAAAGTTTGTATAAATTTCTCTTACTCTGATGTCTTAACCTCTGCCAACATGTTGCATTCAGAAATATTCATCATGACAGAGATATTAAGTGGATTGTTCGTTTGTCGTGTTTTCATTCCCATAATAAAGCTGTGAATCATAGTATTTTCAGAAAGAAAGTTAGGTTTGATCAGATGCTGAAAGGATGTTGTATACACTCAGTATTCAAATGGATTTCAGAATAAGATGCAAACAATTTGATAGCCCGACACCACTCTTCTGGTGTTGAATGTTGAACTATCATCTTAAATGTATCTCCTTGTAATTGTAAACTATTAAGAGCGCGTTGATAACATGCAATGTTCCTTGAGAAAGTTCATTACAGTGTACAGATAGTAAGATATTTAGTAGATAAGATTGCTCAGAATTATTCGCCAGTTCCTCAGTTATCTGGAAAACATGAAATGTACCCGGCATACAGATGTCAATAGCCAGCTGGGTTTATACAGCCATGTACATACAATATTGAAAAAGAGTTCTGTATTCAGTGTTTTGTGCGATAATTTAGCATTTTAGCAGTGACTTGGTACATACGTAGGGCAGTAAGAGAACATAGAGATATGTACACTAAGTAAGTCTCACATGACCTTCATAGATTTGACTTTCACAGATATTACTTAAAGATTTAATATGTTTATATGGATGACCGCATTTGTATATTCATGCAGTTTGTTTTAAATAAGAGATGAGCTACATGTAAGTATATATGATGTAATCTCCCCTTGGATGTTCTGAGTGAAAATAGAATATCTTTTTCTTTTTTGTAGCTTGTCCAGTTTGTAAGTTTGAATACTGGAATCAATTTGATGTTTCACATTTTGTTAAAGATTGTTGTACATGTAACCGATTAGGCATGACAGAAGGTTACTATTTTCAAACCCTTTCTCTGCTGGAAAAAGAATGAAATCTGTGTAAACATATATGGAAACATAAATGAACAGTTTTTGCAATCAGTATAGTGATCAAGTACTTAAATTGCATTCTTAGAGCTTGTAGCTAGAATTTAGAAATTTAAGAAAATTTGTACAAAACATAATAAATGTTTCTCCTAATTCCATCACACTGGCTGAAACCACATTGGTGAAGGCATTCATTAGTATTCTCCAGCAGCAAATACAAATAACGCCATGTGTCTTGTTACTTTTTATGACATTGTAAAAATTTCGCAAAAGAATTGGTTTTGCTTGGGATATGAATTATTTTACAATTTATTACCATCACTATTCATTTTAAATACTTCTAATATATTTGAATATAGCCCCTTTATGTCAATAAAGTTTTGTATTGACAATCGTGATCAAGTGCTTAAATTGCGCTCCAAGAGATTGCTACTAGAATTTTGAAATTTTGTGAAAGCTGTGCAAAACATAATTAAACGTTACTCAGAGTTCCATCACACTGACTGAATACACATTGATGAAGGCATTCAGTAGTATTCTCCTGCAGCAAATACATATGTGTTTTAGAAGTTTTCTGGCTCTGTAAAAATGCTTGGAATGTTGCTGGTTGGTTTTACTTTGGTATGATTATTTTTTGTAGTTTATATCACTGCCTTTAATTTTTAAATTCAATGTGCATATCATACTGGTTAATCTGTTATCTTTGCAGTATTCAAATTTGTAAGGAAGTGAGTTTATAATTGTAATCATGCAGTACATGAATAGATTATGTCTATTATCTGTCTACAAGAAAACAAAAATTGAACATCCTGTTTTATTTACAATTTTACAGTCTATATTATTTTCATCACTATATGTATCCTTATCGTAAAGCTACGAAAACTGTCCCTAGAATTATCTCATCTTTTGTGTTGAAGGAACATGAATAGCAGAAGTATATTGTACTTAATTTGAAAATATTTTCAGAATATGTCCTCATGTCCTGCATTTATTCAAATACATGAATTTTAGTACCTCTAGTGATAGTGTTGCTTGGCTTACTTTTCATCAGGCAGAATAAGGACATTGATTTCAGTGATATGATTCAATGAATAGTGTTGCAGTCTGTCTACTTTATGTTCAGCAATATTTTTCAATAATACTGGCATTGCAAAATATGCCAAAAGGATGGCCAACAAAACCTGCTCACAGGTAGCATGGATTGAGTATAGTTGTAGTTGAAATGCTCATATTTTATATGCATCTTAGGTTTCGGTAAATGTTCATGGTTCAATTTTAGATTTCATGTAGATGTCGTTTTGTATTTTAGTAATAAAATGTATTAGACACAACATGTCTGATTGTCATGTTCTGGTCGTGGTGTACAAGATGATGGCATAACCACACACACTTGCTGGCTCTAAATGTCTACGGAAAAGAAATGTCTTAAAATTATCTTCACTTTTGCCATAGTATACCTGATCTTGTAAGTGAATATGAAAATATCCGGTCATGAAGTCAGTGTTATCTCATCTCACACCAGATATTTTCACACAGCTCTGTTTCACTGTCTGAGCACACAGTTTAACCACTCAAATGACCTTTAGCATTGTTTTATTGTGTGTTTATTTTCTGAGTAAGAATTTCCAGGATTGTTAGTTGACTAACATGGAACTTTACTTGCTTACCTCACATCACATCTGTGTGATTTACGATTATGGTAACCGTTCCAAAGTTATGATTAATTTACCGCAGAAAACCACACTAGCATGAAGATAAATAGACTGTGTAAAAGCATTGACTGAAAGTCCCTGCTAAAGTTTGAGCGAGTGATGAAAATAGCGCCCTCAGTGGTATTGTGTCTGAAATTCATGTATGCTCACGGTTCAGCTGGCTCTCACACCTCACTGAAAAAGTCGAAGGCTATGATAACACATCAGCCTGTGTTTTGATTCAAGCAGACTAACACTTTTAAATAAACGTTTCAAATTCAAGCTGAAGTTTGGATATTAAAGTCAAATATCTGTGTGGGATATAGAATAGATGAATATGAAGAACAAAGTTTAGAATGGATCAACAAACAATGACAGCTTATTACAATATAAGTAACGATAAGTTTTGTAGTCTTTATTTATTGACAATGCTAGTAAAATAACACATTTGTGCAGCCATGTCTCAAATCAAATAATATCTTTAGCAGTTCAAATAGTAAAGTAAAATATAAATATCCTGTATCAAGAGGTACAATTATTGATAGGAGTAGTGTTTTTGAGAACAAAGAGATGATGCAGTAATCTTCAACCTTCTCACAGTTATCCATTATGAACTCAATGGTACGATGTTACATCTGAAATAAGTCAAATTTGCATTCAGTTAGGTACAGAAATCAAAATTCTGTTCATCATTTTGAAGTTTGTTGAAGGCCATTTTCTGTCGGTGATGTCTAAAAATATACTAGGAGAATAAAGTTCAAATGACTGGACAACAATATGCATTTTTGTCACATTTCAAAAGCTAATGACAGATAAATTCAAACTTTTCGGGGCATTAGGCCATATCTGTGAGAGAACTTGGACTGGAAATGTTTTTACATCATTCTACATTCAACCTGCACGTGGTTCTACTCTGCAAGGAAAAGGACGCCATGTGTTCTACAGACTCAGTACACCAAAGACATCACGTGATGGCTGTAAAAAATAAAACCATGTGTACGAGCACATAAGCAACTACCGGTACATGTATTTCTATGCATGTTTGCGCGTGTGGGATTGTTTGTAGCATGGTCAATTTGAATGATGAGTAAGCCATCTATTGTCAACTTTAATCCTCTGGTCTCTTTTGATAGCAGGATGGTGACTTCCCCATTGTAATAGGTCAAAATTTTGATAGGAGATCTTTGGTCTTGAAGAGTTCAACTTTCTATGGACATTTAGAACTCACAAGATGTAATGAAACTTACCCAAGAAGACCCCTGCCTGACCATGGCTGTGGTGTTATTCCAAGGTGAATGAGCTCTTTGTTCCTGATGACTGTTACACTGACAGGTCTCTGATAGATGAATGAATGAAGAAATAAAGAAATAATTTAACATCTACATATGTACACACATTGGAACCACACATTCTGAGTTCAGTCATAAAGTAGATACAACGAAACTTCAGAGAAGTGTATTGAAAGGATTTTTATGTGTGTCTATGAGAACAGTGTCCCCTTTTAAAAAGTTTAAGTAAAGATTGCTTACGAGCACAAGCCACAAACCATTTGACCCTTTGTGTGCAAAAGTAGATTTGGAGCTATGAATTATCATGCAGACAATTTTTTTTTTTGGCCAAGACACTTTTTTTAGAGTTTTGCCAAAATTTTGATCAAAAACTGTAGTCAATGAAAAATTATGTCCATTTGATCCAAAATTTCAAAAACAACAGAAAAATTTATAACAATTGTAAATTTTACGAAGTGAAAGCACATGAAAGCACAAAATGAAACAATAATTTTGTGTATTCTCTATGACTTTGTTTTAGCGCCCTCTATTGGCCAGCCTTTCAAAGTCAGAAATGTAACCATGCTCCTCCTCCTCTCAAATATTATTTGTAAAATGTTGCACTGAAATTTAAGTGGGAAAAGTTCAATCACTCAAAGGGTTAGCCATACCTGAAATTGCATTGGAATTCAACCGGGGTAGTTTTCATGTAACCCTTCACAGCATGTTTCTCAACAGATATGACAGGGATACCTCAACAATACGGCACACATGTACTGACTAGTATATTATGTCATCTCAATCTTGTTCCCATTTTTCAGGAAGAATGGCAAGCTGAAAACTAACAACACTAACCCTTTGACTGTGTTGAACAACTTCAGCTATGTTCTGCAGGCTTCGAAAGTTTTCTGTCGTAACCGACCCAAATTTCAATAAAGTATCACCACTGACCAGACCCTAAAAATAACAAAATAAAGGTGCATAAATGAAGAACAATCGACCGTCATTGAACATTATTAAAAATGAAAATAATACTAGGACATTCAATTATTATCAAGTATGGCAGGGACCTTCAACAAAGCTAGGATATAGTGATCTTTAAATACAATTATATGCACCACTGAATGTTCTAGCTGTGGAAACGCAGCTATCTGTGGTGGGGTAGCGTGTGTCTATGCGGGTCATCGAAAAGTCAACCCCCCACGGAAACGCAGCTATCTGGGGCAGGATAGAGTGTGTCTATGCGGGTCATCAAAAGGTCAACCCCGCCACGGATAGCTGCGGGCCACCTTGTAGCAAAAATGGGTCAATTACCGCCCAACTTGTGTGGGGACTTTGAACGGCAAAATAAACCAAAGTGAGCGTAATTCAATAAAATGACCTATACCTGCCTGAACTCTGATTATTGCTCATTCCCTAACTCCTTTTGTGAACAAAATCTCTGGTTTGTTTACATATTTCGGTTGATTTTCCAAGGACTACTCAAGATTTTCACTCCGGCAGCGGACTCTGACTTCCATTGATATGCTAATAAGAACGACATGTGTTTGGACGTGAATAGAGAGAGGGCCGGTCATATACCTTTTATGCACAAGAACAGCTTATATGACTGCCACTGACTATTTTAAACATCGGAGACAACTTCGGCACATCTTTACTGAGTGTATGGACCGGAACATGGTGTTCTTAACATCGTTGTTAACATTTGCACCACTAGGTTGTACAAACACCAGCACAGTGAATTGGGTGACATGGTTTTGTTTGCAAAGTGAAACTTGGTGGGAAAATTGTCTTTCTTAGAACACGGGCTGATAAAGACTGGATTGAAAATGTTCAGTGAATGTAAACTTGACGATCAAACTTGAAGATCACCTGGGACCAGGGCCGGCGTTACACGTCCACACACGGTTATCTGGGCTGACGCAGATTTGTGGCTGCCCCAAAACTGCTCTGGATCAGGAAAAAGTTGGTCTGATGCTAGACTGACGCCAAGTGTTGAAACTGCTTTTATAACACTGATGTAAAAGTTATGTTGGTGTAGCAGCAATGCAGTATGACTGTCTGAACGGAGTTAAGTCATTCCAAATGTTGGTTGGGTCACAGTTTTCAAGCAATCATGTAGCAACTTTGCAAATTTGTTACACTGCTACTCTGTGCGTGTAAAAACCACATTTACAGAAGGCATGTTTTTTTCAAACTGCTTTAGTGCTAGAGAAAAAATGAAATCTTTGTGAATACTTGTAATATACGGAAACATTGTCCTATTATGTACATCAATATTTTGTGTAATCAGTATAGTGATCAAGTGCTTAAATTGCATTCCTAGAGATTGCAGAAGGAATTTTGAAATTTTGTACAAAGCACAAAACGTATTTCTCACAATTCCATCACACTTGCTGAAAACACATCAGTGAAGGCATCATTAGTATTCTCCAGCGACAAATACGCAAGCACCATTGTCTTAGTACTTTTTTCTGGCTTTGTAAAATATTAGCAAGAGAATTGGTTTTACTACGGTATAAAAGATTTTTCAAATATAATACAGTAGCCACTCATTTTATATTAAATCTGCAATCACACTTTTTGATCTGTAATCATTGCAGTATTCTAATTTGTAAAAAAAAAACAGACAAGCGAGTTTATAATTATAAGCATGGCATGCAATAGACGGGTGCACTATGTAATCTGACTCTCACAAAACATAAACTTTAATATATTTCCTGTTTTATACACTTCTTCACAGTTTCTCATATGTCAATCATTATCGATATCTTTATTGTAAAGCTAAGATAACTATTCTTAGAAATGTCTTTCGTTATCCACTTTTTTCGTAAAAGAGAAGCTTGTATAACAGTAGTATATTATCTTTTAGTTGAACATATTTTAGAACATATTATCGTGTCCTGCTTGCGTTCTCAGAGATAAATTTTAATGCCTCCGTTGATACAGTGTTGCTTGGCATACTCACTACTTTCATCAGGAAGAATGAGGACATCGATTCCAGTGATATGACGAAAGCGAGAATAGTGCAGTCTGCCTAATTTATGTTGAACAATATTGTTAGTTTTGGACGAGTCAGCAGTTAGCTATCGTAGGAAATGACAAAAGAGTGGCAAACAAGACCCACTCACATGTAGCATGCATTGAGTATAGATATAGTTGAAATACGTTTAGCAAGGAATATAGGAGTATTTACAATTGTTTTATTTAAAATTTGTGTACGTTTTTGGTTTCTCTAAATCCTGACTGTTCCATTTTCAATTCTGGATGTCATGTAAAATATGTAATTTTAAATATTTTAGTAATAAATGAAGGAGATACAAGACGTCATGTTCTGGTTAATTAATAAGTGTAAATGAGATGGATGGTATAACCACCCGTACTCGCTGGCTCTAAATGTCTATGAAAAGGACGGTCTGGAAATTATCTTCACTTTTGCTACAGCATACATGTCTCTCTGATCTTGTAAGTCAATATGAAAATTACCATCATGAAGCCCTTGGTATTTGCCCTTTCAATGTCCTCTGGCACTTTGTTATAGTGTAATTGTTTTCTGACGAAGAATTTCCACGACTTGACTAACATGGAACTGCACTTGCCTTACCTCACATCACATCTCATCTGTGTGAATTACAATTTTAGTAACAGTTCCAAAGCTGTGTCCAATTTACCGTAGACAACCACGTAGCATTGAGATAAATATACGGTATAAGAGCATTGACTGATGTTCTATCAATGCCATGTTGAACACTTACCCGATTTTCCTGAAAGGCCCTGCTAAAGGTTTGAGCGAGTGATGAATATAGCGCCCTCAGTGGTGTTATGGCAGAAGTCCATGTATGGTCAAGGTGTAGCTGGCTGTCACACCTCACTGAAGAAGTTGAAAGCTGTGATAACACTTCGGCCTGTGTTTTGACTGAAGTAGACTTACACTTTTGCAAAAATGTTTCACATCCATACTGAAGTTTATATACTTAATCAAATTTATGTACGGGATATAGCAATGAAATTTAGGAATAAAGTTTGGAATGTATCAACAAATAATGACAGCTTATTACAATATAAGTAACGATTACTTTTAAGGTCTTATTTCTTGACAAAGCCAATCAAAAAACACATTTTACAGTAATGTCCCACATCAAATAATACATTTGACAGTTCAAAGAGTATAGTAAAAACTAGATATAATGTATCAAGAGGTACAACTATAGATAGGAGTAGAGCTTTTGAGAACGCAGAGATTATGAAGTAATTTTCAAACTTCTCACAGTTATCCATTATGAAGTCAATGGTACAATGTTACATCTGAAATAAATAAGTCAAATTTGCATGCGTTCAGTTTAGTACAAAAATTTCGTTAGTTATTTTGAAGTTTGTTGAGGCCATTTTCTGTCTGTCCCAGTGATGTCTAAAATATACTGCAAGAATTGAAGTTCAAACGAATTGAGAACAAGATGCATGGTTTTGGCATTTCAGAACTTAACATGCATACGCAAACTTTTCATAGATATTAGATCATAGTAAAATATACATAGAACGGGGGAGGGGGCCTTAGGCTACAAGGTCTTTTACCACTAAAATAAACCTGCCAATGGTTTTACTCTGGAATCAAAATGATACACTCAGTACATCCAAAACATCACGTAATGGCAGTAGAAGTGAACCCATATCTACATGTACATATGGGTCGCTTCTACTGCCATCAAGTGTATATGTACAAACACGTATGGAATACTCGCATTTCTATGCATTTGAGCACATAGGTTTGTTTTACCATGGTCCAGTTGAATGCATTTCCTGTTGTCTACAGTAATCCTCTAACCACCATTTCTACTAGGATATAACTCCGGTAAAGTTTGTCAAAATTTGATACAGCATGTTCCGCCCTAAAGAGCCTAACTTTCTTAGGAAATTCTAAACTCACAAGATGTAATGAACTTACACAACAGGACCCCTTCCTAACAACGGCTGTGGTGTTATTCAAGGTGAATGAGCTCTTTGTTTTTGATGACTTACACTGACAGATTTCTGATAGATGAATGAAGAAATGAAGAAATTATTATTATTATTATTTATTTCTTAAAAAGCGCACTACACTTCGTCTCAGTGCTCTGTACACAAACAACGAAATAAGAATGACAAATAAAAGAAAGTCAATACATATCATTAAACACAGTAACATTCCTTAAAAAGGTAAGTTTTCAACTGGCGCTTCAAGGATTGAACCGAACAGTTTAAATAGCATTAGTAAACGCTAGTTCATTCCATAATATTGGAGCAGCAACTGAAAAAGCACAAAACCCATAGTTCACAGTAGTGTTCCTCGTATCACGCCGAATTAACAATAGTTTATCAGAGGAACGGAGGACACGTCTTTGAACTGCATATCTATCAGTGACTTCAAATACTCTGTACATTTACGATTAAGATTTTGAAAGTGAGGAGAATAATTTTAAACTTGAATCTTTCTTTTACAGGTAACCAATGCAAATCCATTAAAACAGGCGTGATGTGTTCACATTTCCGTGACGACTAATAAGCGTGCAGCAGCATTTTGAACAGACTGCAATTTTTCAAGTTGGTATTTTTGAATCCCATACAGGAGACTATTACAATAGTCGAGGCGCGATGTCACAAAAGCATGTATATGTTTTTCTGTGGAATTCTTGTCAATCAAACAACGAATTTTACTAATTCTGTACAAAGCGAAAAAAGCAGATTTACAAATACTATTTACTTGATTCGCCATGAAACTATCAGACTCTAAAAGTACTCTAAGAATTTTTACCGATGCAGACGGACTGATGTCAAATGTGCCAATTCTTAAGGAATTCAACTTATCGCACCTCTTCTGAAACGCGATGAAAAACTGAAGTACTTCAGTCTTGCCATCATTAAGAATCAGCATTTTTGACATCATCCATTGACGAATATTTTAAACACATAATTCAAGATCTGATCTAACATTTACGGGGCTATTGCAAACAACATAAATGGAGAATCATCTGCGTACAACATGTATTCCAAACCATGAGCAGATATTATATCATCAAGAGGTGCAGTGTACAGTGTAAAAAGGATAGATCCACGTACCGAGCCTTGTGGAACACCATATTATAAAACGGCATATTTGAAGTTGTTGTGTCGATAGATACACGTTATACACAATTGATAGATATGAACGTAGCCACTTCAGAACTACACCTGTTACTCCGAAACGAGATCGCAATCTGTTAATCAAAATGTCATGGTCTAAAGTATCGAACGCAGCTGAACAAAGAAAACAATTTAACATCTACAAAAATAATTTGGAACCACCCATGCTAAGTTCAGTGGTCAATAGATACAAATTAACTTTAAAGAAGTTTACTTAAATGATATGAATGAACAACCATTTAACTTTTCAAAGTCAATATTTTTGATGTCTCTATCATTATCATGCAGACAATATGTTTGAAAATTTCCGTGGGAAAAATTTAAGTACTCTATATTAAGGGTTAACTATACTTGCCGGTGTATTGATTGGAAGTTCAATCGGTAATTTTCACATTTTACGGATTAATTGAAGCACAAAAGTTTTTTTTTCCCAACGAACACGACAGTGATACCTCAACTGTACAACACATATGTACTGACTATTATATAATAATATCATTGTCATTTCGTTAAATGTTTTCAGGTAGAATGGCAGCGATGTTTTGCAAGCTTTGAAAGTTTCCTGTCGTAACTTACCAAATTTCAATGAGGTATCATTGCTGATGACCAGACCCTAAATGTAGATTGCTAAAGGATAGTTACAAATACAAGACCCACGTTCAATACGTTAAAATCAACAGAGTACTAGAGGTTCCAGTATTAAGTATGGTAGGGACCCTTTAAGTCCATTATTTTTCCTGGCATCGAAATGATAGGTTAGCAAGGGGCATATATTTTGACTATGTATACACACCGGAAGATACGATATTATCTTACATTCTATTCTGCCCCATTATCATCCGGTCGCATTTCACGTTCATAATTTTCACCTCTCTGTTACAGCATACGTCAGACCTCAGCTTGCCGAATATAGTGTACCTAAAGTTGCTATGACCATCGGCAACTTTCAGTACTGGACAAAGACTCCCTTCGCCACAAAGACATTCTAGTTCACATTTTATCGTATGCTGTACTAGTAGTTAGTGAACCCACGCTTGGGATGTTGGTATCAGGCCATCACATCTAAATAATGTAAAGATATCTATAATTTTATACTCCGTATGCAATAAACTACAATAATTTTATACTTGGTTAGTGCATAAATCCTAACTCTTCTTTTCACAATATCGCTTCCTTCTTATAACAACGCTCATTATAATGCTACAAAAGTTAATCAACTAGTTATTTTCTTATGATATGTTTCATAGCAACCACCCTGAGCATAAATTTGAACAGATGGCAAAATGTTACTCTAAGGACACAGACAAATCTACGTCACAATCATTGTGTAGGTGTTGAGCTTCCGAACAGCAAGGAATACATATAGTAACTTGTAGAATCCCATAAATTAGCATTGAAGAAAAAATAAAAAAGGATAGGAACTGTCTTCTGGCAAATAAATTCTGAAAACGATCGATATGATAGCTGTTATGTATTTTTTAATACAAGGCAATGCTACTCTCTTTTGCTGCGTTTTTGAGACTTTAGAGTGTACATTGAAACATAATACTAGACCATAGACATTTTGTTTTGTTGGATTCATGTTAATTACTGTAGGCTGTGAATGTTTGTGTTTTAAAACAGTTGATTGCATTAAAGGTACCATGCACATATTATGTCGTTGTGTTCCATGATTGTTAGTTGTTCCTCACATGTTGTTTCTTATATTATGACAATGGATTGTCTTATCACACGACAGCGTGGTTTAGCGATTGAAGTGTCTTCCATTTTTCTCGAAATCAATTCAACCGTTAGGCCTATATTCATAGATTTTTTCATTACTTGATAATCAAAATTTAGTATTCAGAAATTAATTATTATTTACTGTAAATTTCAAGAAAAGTATTTTTGAATCAAAATATTTTTGAATACTGTAGTAGGCTGTCTGTGCGTTCCACTCCCAAATTATAAAACAGCTTTCGTACCTCTGTATATTACCATGAGCACTGAATTAGATGTATTCTACTGCCAGATGTACTGAATAGTATGCACCTCATATTCAGGGACAAGCGAAATACACACAACATTTGACGGTGGAATAAAGTCATCAGATAAGGCCATTTTTCTGTTTATTATTTATTAAGTTTGGAGATATGATAATAAGCAAACCTCAGTCATTATGACAAGGACCTACACTTCGACGTAAATAGCCCTTTATTTCACTAATACTTATGAATAGTTGTGTTGAAAATGCTGAAAACAATAGCAACTAAATACGGTGAAAAAATATCGCTGAAAAATAGTTTCATGAACCTCCTTAGTTTTGAACAGCATGGCCAAAGATGTTTGAAGCTTGGTCAGATATTGCGCTTGTAACCATATTTCCTAGACTACAAGCTAACGCATTTGGCAAAAGTAAAGAGCTCACACTCGATGTGAAATACAAGCAATGTGTTCAGAAAAGCGATGATATTTACACAATGATATTTTGCTATCGCTCGCCCTATACAACCCTAGCAGTGACCGACGAATGCTGCAATTCTGAGCAAAATAACAGGATGGGCCGATGTAGACTTGTATTATCAAAGGCCGTGAACTGCAAGTCTATTGTAGTACGGAACACAACTATGTCCACGCAAAACTGCTTTCTTTGTTGCCCGTGCTAAGCAGGGTTATTTACGTCTACTACTGAACAGCGGGAAAGGAGACACTCAGACAAGATCAATTACAGTGCAGTAAACACAGAGAAAACAGATTTCTGTTTCTAAAAAGTCGTGAAGACTAATTTAGCGATGAAGTTTGTTAGCGATTTGTTATCGTATATGTATACTACGAATGCGAATGTGGAGAGGTGCGCTCACAAAATGTTTAACTTACACTACTAGTTATTGGATCACCCATGTTAGGGCGGAGATTTTGCAGCCGAGCGCTTTGACTGTGATGGCTTTGCTTGGTGACGGAGTGCCCTACCTTGAGAGTTCGAATCAGATCGAACTTAGGGACCGTTTTAGTTTTACGGCCGGGGGGGGGGGGGCGACAAAATCCAGGAGGGGGGTCATTGTAATTTTGGAATCCGCAAAGGAGGGTCATCGCTTTTTCACTGCAAGGAAGGGGGTCACCACATTTTCAAAAACATAATACCTACAATAAAGTTCACTTTATGCCATGACCATGATCGACCCTCTTTACTGGCAGGCCCGGACTTTGCCAACCCAATACAATAAATTGACTTTTGTAAATTGGCCCATGACCCTCTTAACGGGCGGAAGCCTTTGGTAGAATGAAAGTTCATTTACATGCTCGTGACTCTGAATGGTAACACTGAGATTTAAAATCCAAACCGTGCGGGTAAATTTGACATATGGGATTTGGTTATTTTTTAGCCGTGGGGGGGGGGGGTCATCAATGTTTTTCGTCTGACAAAGGGGATGGAGTCATCTTTCTTTCACGAAAAATGCAGGGGTCTATATATTTTTGAACACATACGACAAGATTTTGCCGCCCCCGGCCGTAAAAACTGAACGGTCCCTAAACTACTGAACTGAACTGAACTGAGCTACTTCATTAAAACACAGGCAGTGTGTTTGTCATTAGCACAACCCAATATTAGTGTACTTAGTGTACAGTATATGTTACTATCCCATTCCTTAATGGCTAAGTGCTGACCTATTTATCGCCCGGTTTTCACCCTATCCAGGTCAAGGTTGGTTAACCTGTTGTTTGTACGGATACTTGGATACTAAAGAATTTGAACACCATGTATATGCACTTGGTGTGTTTTTGGTTCGAAACCGTTGCCTGCTAGACCGGCGCCATCTATGGTGAAGCGATGATTTTTTTTCATAAAAGTCTGATATCTGGATACGGCGTGCCTCTGCAAGGCTCCTTTCCATCGACAAATTCATTATAGTTGAATGGCAACGTTGAGATTACACGACAACCTCGGTTGATATAATTTATTGTGATAATGATGAATATTATAACTATGTGCAATATAATATATTTATTTTACTTGTTGTGATTGAAGAAGTAACCTCTATTGGCATTGACTTACTAATTTCTACAATGTCACATTATTCTACCGGTACCTGGGCCACACACAAGTTGTACTGCGTGGTGCTGCTAAAGTGGCCCAGATAAACACTGAGTGAAGCTGCGATCAGTTTTGATTCTGAGACACAGACGAATTCTATAACCTGCATGATATCTGTAATTTGAATTCACTTGTTTCCCGACAGGCAGAGGCCACTATATTGGTCAGCGAGTAACCATTTGTATAAATCCGATGAACTGCATGGCTGCTTTGAATAACAATGGTACTGAGAACGTCTAAAAAGGAAATAAAGGGTAGACAGCTACCAAAGGGCATTCTACTGAAAACTGATAGGTACATAAATTCCCAAGAGGGATTTTAATCATTCGGTGTCATTGGCGTACATGAATCACTGTATTTGTTTTTAAACGGAAAGCGATTCCACTTGATCAACCATATTGGTACCATGTAGGCCAATATACAAACAAAAATCACTGTATCCGCAGCGGTTAGGATAATCCGACGGCTGTAAAGTCGCCGATCGGTCACTGAACACCTGAGGCAACCGAAACGTTGCCCTCAAAGTTAGGCCAAAGTAATAAAATTCTTTGTTTTGCGTCCACTGTAAATGGGAAAAGGTACGCGTCTTAACGGCTGAGAAACACATACAAAAAAAATTAACACAATGTAATTTGATTGCAGCAAAAAAATTGTAACAGAATTTTTAGTTCAGAAAAGCTAAGCGGGTATGTCCTACAATTTCCTATTCAAATACACTGTGTGTGTTAACGTTTTTCATGAAAACCTTAAAAACCTAAGCGGGTGGGGACGCGAAACGAAGAATTTAATTACTTTGGCCTAAGTGAATTTCAAGATTCCAGTCATGAATACATTGTCATATCTAGCCGTCCGTTAAAAAGAAGAAATTTGCATCTAATAAGAACAGTATTTGTTTCTGCATCAAATTACTTCAGCGTTTTACAAACCTTTGCATCCAACTTTCTGTATTGCAGCGCTCACCGCATGTCGAGCATGTCAACGGAACGACTACTAGCTGAAGCGCAGTCGTTTGTGGTTTGATTCACAGCGATGGCCGTTGTGCCATGCACCAATGCCTGCCACACAGTAGCCGTCGTGTGTCGAACTACAAGCGACTGTGAACTAAATTTCTATTGTTCGTTCATTTTCCTTTCGAATACTCTGCGTCTCTTTATTGTTCTCTAACTGTATACCCGAGTAGTCTTTTACATATAGATTACATATCTATCAACATTTGCATTGTTGGCTAAGAAACGGTTGTCTAAAGGGGAATGCCTGGTAAAGGCTGATAAGTACGTGCGCCAAAGTATGTCGGCAACCGTACGGGTGACACAATGTTTATTGCTAAGCGACTGCGGCCAGTTGAAGTGTCCACACAGCGATTGAAGCCAAGCCTATCACAAACATAGTCGATTTCATTATACGTTCTCTGTTTCCGGTGTGTGAAGACAGATGACCAAAATACTCGAGTTTCATTGTTTCGTTGTGTATCACCACTAACCATCTACTTATTAGTGCCAAAGTCTAATTAAAACATTTATTTTTCGTTAAGAACACCATAATTATGGTGTTTATTCTCACAAATTCCTTGGAATTGGCATCAACGATACAGAACATAATAAACTAGGAAAGCTTGCCTGGGATTCTTTAGATCTGTCACACTCATGTTGTGTACCTTTTTGTCACCGAAGACGTAACAGAGATGGCGGTATGTACTGTACTTTTCCTAATGCCCCTCTGGAAAGACGAGAGGCATGGATTAAGTACATAAAATGCCATGTAAAGTCATGGGAGCCGAAACCATGGTCGAAAATATGCTATAATTTGAAATTACCCCTTCAAGGGATTAGACAGAAATTACACGTAGATCGCACTATTTTTGCGGAAGCGTGTGTATAAAAGTTTGATATTTGGATTTAATTGATGATCAGCTGTTGATAATGTTGATTCACATTACATGATAGTGCATTACATGATAGTAGAAAACTATTTAATGCTTTTTAAATACAAAACTATATCTATGCATTTATATATGTTTGATAATTGACATAAATGAACTTACAACTGGTATGTTGACAAAAAATTTGACTTTAGAATTTTACCAAAAATGTTCATCCACTATACATAGGAGTCTATGATAAACTTGTGAACACTTTTTTGAATGAAAAACTTGCATACATGAGCATATACAGACGTTGAATAATTAACATAATTGTACTTGATTAGAATATGATGGTTAAAGGTGCATATTATGTGTACAAGATATCTGATTTTGAATTTCACTGAAAGTGTTCATCCACTATACATGGGAGTCTATGAGGAAACTATAAATAATTTTTCCAATACAAAAATAGGTAAATCTGTGTATTTATGTACTCCTGATTATTAACATGAATTTATTTAATTAGACTGGGGTGGTAACAAATGGATGTGTTTTCCAAAAATTGGATTTTGGAATTTCACCGAAATGTAGATTCACTGTACATGGGAGTCTATGAGGAAACTATGAATAATTTTTTTCAAATACAAAATTAGGTAAATATGTGTATTTATGTACTCTTGGTTATTAATATTAATGTACTTGATTAGACTAGGGTCGTTACAAATGGATATGTGTGCAGGAAATTGGATTTTAGAATTTCACCTAAAAGAATTATTTAACTTTTCATGGTACTCGTAGTCTACAGGTAACTGTTTAAAACTTGCCATATCTCTAATATGTAAGCAATAGGAATTGTTCATTGCCCTCAGTGAGCTCCATTGACAATAAGACATTCCTCATAGTTGCCAAGTCAAGATGTTCATGCGATAGATAATTATACTTTTGTTCAGATTTACAATTAAATGACTTCAGAGAATGCAACCATGCAGCAAATCATTTTTATCTCCCAGAATATTTCTGAACACTGAAACTGTTTTTTGACGGGACGGATGCTTATGAAAATTAAGTGACCCCCCTGAGCTGTTTGAAAAAGACATGACCCCCCCCCTTTGCAGTTTCAAATTTGAGGTGACCCCCCCCCGATTTCGCCGGCCCAACCCCGGCCGTAAAAACTGAACGCTCCCTTATTCCCGTAGCCTGTAGGGATCGTGATCCGGGGTCGTGATGCCACAATGCAATGTCTCCATGATCCCGGGGTCTCCATTTGAGTTCTTAACACTTTGTAGCATAGCACTTTTGACTGTGTTCGTTAGGTTGGGCGCGTCCAAAACTCTTGTTACCGCAGATTTGAAATTTGCCGCCACACTTGGTCTCGTATATCTGGGTCAATAACGTCGTTGATATGACATCATTGACCTCGCCTGACATATTACAAACGAATGGCAATGCTATTCATGCAAAGTTGCTAGTTGCAGTGGTGAAAGCAAAGGGGGCAGATGAAAGTCCCCTGGGGTGGGGAGGAGGTTTTTTTGTGCAACTGTTTACCTTATTTGATTTTATTAATTTTGACTGTGATATTTCAAATAAAGAGTTCAACTCCACACCGTCTGACAGCTTTATATATTACCGACAAGTCTTTATATCCTCTCCGACTTGTGTATACACCACTGTATAATTGCTCCGAAAACATTGCCAACTTGCTAATCCGGCTGCCCGTATCAGCGGATTAAGTGATTGAGTCAACACCACACAGCCGTGCCACACGCTATCACAGTCAAAATTAATAAAATCATATAAGGTAAACCGTTGCACAAAAAACCTCATCCCCCACCCCAGGGGACCTTCATCTGCCCCTGTGGTGAAAGTGGGAGCAGAATACGATGGTTTCAATCGGGCTCGAACCCACAACGTACGGTACCCAATCACCTAGCGGAGAAAGCAACAGACTAGACCGGTCGGCTAAATTCCCAATCTCAAAATAGATTGGGTTCGATTGGTGTAACGGAAGTGAGAGCACCACCGTTGTTAGGAGTGTGTCTCTCTTCATCTCTGTGCTGTGGCTCACGTGACCTCGTGCCACGGCTGGCTAAACTAGGTCAACAGGTTCATGCAGGGATAAACAAGTCTCGTACCAGATTTTTACATCAAGAAAGACAGGCTTTTATTTTGTAATTGAAGGAATAATCCCTCCGGAAGAAATAGCCGAAACTTAATTACAAGCAAAATATAACTGTTAAATTTGAAGTCGTACTCTCAGTATGACTCGGAAATTACCCCATTAAAGACAATCGTTTAGATCGAGGATGTACCCAGCAGTACTTGCGTCGATAAATGGTTGTTTGTCGTAAAGCGGGCTCGCTGCACTTCTCGCAATAAATTTCCGCGTTGGAATCTTCAACTGCTCATTCTCTCTTCATGGTACTTTTCTTAAGGTATAGTGTCATCAGTAAACTCTCAGTTACACCCTGAGTGTTTTCCTGGTTGAATTTAGAGTCGCCGGTGTTTGAGATTCTGCGATTCCAGTGCAGGTTACACAGAGTTTTACACGTTTGTATGCGTACGCCCTGTTTAGGGACCGTTCAGTTTTTACGGCCGGGGGGGGCGGCAAAATCCAGGGGGGGTCATCATAATTTTGGAATCCGAGAAGGGGGGGTCATCACTTTTTCACCGGTAGGAAAGGGGGGGTCACCACATTTTCAAAAACATAATACCTACAATAATAAAGTTCACTTTTATGCCATGGCTATGATCGACCCTCTTTACCGGGGGCCGCCTTCGGCGGCCCACTACAATAAATATACTTTATGTATTACCCATAACCCTCTTAACGGGCAGACGCCTTTTGCGGACCACTCCAATTAGGTTTACTTCATGCAATGGCCATGATCGACCCTCTTTACCGGCAGGCCGCCTGTGGCGGCCAACTACAATAAATTGACTTTATTGTAATACCCCATGACCATCTTAACGGCCGGACGCCTTCAGCGGCCCTGTTCAGTAAAGTTTACTTCGTGCAATGACCATGGTCGACCCTCTTTTTACCAGCGGGCCACCTTTGGTGGCCCACTAGAATAAAGTTGACTTTACGTAATGGCCCATGACCCTCTTAACCGGAGGGCTGCCTTTGGCGAACCACTCCAATAAAGTTTACTTTATACAATGTCCATGGACATAAGTTGTCTATGGAAATGAAGTTCAAAATTGCCTTACAGTCGTCCTAATTAACAGACGTTTGCATGGATGTGGCTGAGAAGTTTGTGCACTGGCATCTCTGCTACACGAATAAAGTGCGCCGCGTACCGGAGTTCAAATCCAAACCGTGCGGGTAAATTTGACATATGGGTTTTGGTTATTTTTCAGCGGGGGGTGTCATCAAAATTTTTCGTCTGACAAAGGGGGGTCATCATTTTTTCGCGAAAAATGCAGGGGGGTCTATATTTTTTTGAACACCGGCGACAAGATTTTGCCGCCCCCCCCCCGGCCGTAAAAACTGAACGGTCCCTTAAGTCCATAGTCTGGCGTCTAGCTTGAAGTTTAATGCAATATATACATGTGGTACACTAATAGGTATGTTACTTACCCGGGGGGTAACTCCATGGCTAATAGTACGGGGGGGGGGGCTCCGCACGAACATGGAAACCAAACTGTTGTGATACCATTTTGAGCAAAAAACCTACCCTTTCTGATACCTAGTTGTGGAAAACGCAGCTATCTCTTGGCGGGGTAGCGTGAGTTGCTATTTGAGTGGCAGGGTGACCTTTGACCCGCATAGCAACTCACGCTACCCCGCCAACAGATAGCTGCATTTCCACAGCTATCTGATACGATACAAGTAAGCATCTTTTCAAGGACAGATAAAGCATCACTATGTGAATTGGGAAAATACATACATACATGTTTTAAACTCAGACAAGACAAAATGAAAAAGACAAAGTAAACTATTTATGAACCTTTCATACTTGACCTCATGTATAGATATTTATATTTATATATATATTATATATACTCTTTCATTGTTGTTTTTGCAAAACCTTTATTGTACTTTATGATCAAGATCCCAACTGGGATACGATTTCAATAAAGGCTTACTTTACTTTACTTTACTTTACAATACTCACAGGGTGTGCAACAGAATGACTCAAAAAACACACCATCCGATTTGTCAACTGGCCATGCGCTCACACAAAACATTCAGAACTACACTCCCATATACCTAGTTGGATCACAAATTTAACCATCTCGTCGAAAATCACGCCGATGAACGTGTTACTCGCATCATCTTGAAGAAATCGGCCGTGTTTTGAGACCAAGCGCAGTGAAATGCAGCCTGCAGAACGATTCTACCATATGATGTAATTTATTCTACTACTGATTGGCTAATCAACGGCCAAAACGAAGGTCACTGCAAGACGTCACTGGATATTATCTTAGGGAAAATCACTGGTGGAGAACTCATTTCATCAACATACACAGTCACACAGAGATATCAACAAATCTATGCCTTTGACGATGGTCTGACCTTTGATTAGTGTATACAACAATGTCACCAGTTAATTATATCAATTAAACCAAAGGGGAATGTTTGAGAACATGAACCTATAACAAGGGCAACATATTGATTTATGAACAATTTTCTTAGAACATATTGTGTTATATTTATATTTTTATTTTATTAAGGTACAAAACTCCTTGTGATCTAATGAGCTAGCTCCTACTCAGAGGCATTGTATTATTGTCAATGAGATGGCATCCATATTGTGGACCCTGCGAAGATTGGGGTTATACTTCAGTCACACTGAAAGTGCAATCAGCGAGTTGAGATAATTCCTCAACATGGCAGAGATTCCACAGGCAAGTACCATCAGCCCACTAAACATTTTGTTTGGAGAACTGGAAAGGGAACTGGATCAGAATGATGTTAAGGAAATGATGAGTCTACTCAGAGGAAAGCAGGTGTCTAAGAAAGAGATGGAGAAGCTTGAAAGTGCATCTGATGTCTTCCATCACTTAAACGAACGTGGTTACATAGATGACAGTAATGTAGATTTCCTAATACAATTGTTTGAACAGATGGGAAGAAAAACACTGAAAGAAAGAGTATGCAAATTCCAGAGTGAACATAGCGGTACAACTGGTAAGTTTGTGAAGCAATGGTCTCATGTACATGTAAGAGAAGTCCCTTTTGTAAATATTTGTCATTAAATTACCAAATATATGTAGTAGTTATTCGATGAATTATGCTCAAGACCTGTGAACACTGAGGCCGTCTTTCTTATACTAGTTAATCAAAGGTTGTCTGAGGTTGACGTTCACGCTGAATAAAAACAAACATTCCTCTCAGGTAATGTTGAAATTTGATGTAATTTAGTGTTTGTCCAGCATTCTTCAGTCTTACCGATTGTGCTATATTCCTTTTTCATGATTTGTACCTCCCTCAACAATGAGCTTCTGTTATTCTTTTTTTTCTCAAAACTTCGATTCTTATGATGCTAATTGCTGAAAAAGGATGTAAAAATACCAAGGATGATCAATCTCGACAAGAAACAAAGTCACAAAGCTCACCAAGTAAGTCAGTCCACAAATGATTTATTTACAGATCTCAAGGACTTTTTTCTGATGCGCAAACAAATTGTTTGATAGACAATAAGTGCCATCATTGACATTATTTTTGTATTTTTTTTCTTCATGAAAGCAAGGATCCAAAGTGTTTGCCCTACCAGCACAAGATATTGTACAAAATATGCAATGTTATTGTTGAAAATTATGTGTCAAGAGTTCGGGTTAAAATTATATTCTCAATAATAACATTGAAGTTTATACTTGTAGATTTGGCTTTGTTTAAGAGTCAAATGCTTTCAACATGCCGAAGGAAGAAAAAAAAAGAAACTGCATTTTACCCGATAAGAAATTCGTAAACTATATAAAAACGTATACCTACTGGAGTTGTACATGTCAGGTTATGCCCTCGATAGTTCCATACTGTTACAAATTGTGGTATGAAAGAACAGAATGACAATTATTGAAATAACAGTAACATTTCTATTGGATTTATATTACACACTCAATGTCGAAAACTCCCACTGAATAATCTTGCATTCAAATCTGGTTAGCTGCAACAGTCTGTATAACATGTCAACAATAATTTGGTGTTACATATTGATGGATGACAGCGTGAATGAGTTAGCAAGGTAGAGTTCAAATTTCTTCGTTTATGGGGTCATTTACAGCAAATTCAACCTTATTATCAAATGTAAACTGTACAAAAGCAACTTCATCCAATTATGTCTCATATACCATTCAATTGTTGTAATTGGCCAAGAGTTAACCACATGGCATAAAATCACAAAGGTGATACAACACTGTTGCAAAAATCTTGCAAGTACTGTTGCAGTGCATTTGAGTTTATTTCTGTGTATGAACTGCGTCTGCACAATTTCCTGGGCTTTTGTTATATGACCTTGATTGAATTAGGCAAGGTTTTACCTGCGGTTTGAGGGTGCTACTGTTCCACTAGCGCTCATCTTCTAGGGTTACTGACTAACTGTCAGGGCGAGGTGCCTGAACTCTTCAGTGCACACCGTGCAGCGCTATGTATGTATTATCACGGTTACCGTGGTATTATCGAAAGTTGACTCGGACAACAGAACAGTTTTTCCGTCAAGAGACAAAATTTGGGGGTATCTACGGGCAAAATATATGTCACTGGAAACAACAAATTTCTTAAGACAAACCTTGAGGACCGGGACCGAGATTGACAAGTTGAAACGTAAGAGACCGGTCCGGTTGTGACAGTCCGTTGTAGCCACGTAGATTTCGGTGGCAGTAAACAGTGCGTGCCATCGAACTAAATTTTCAGGCTCGCCAAGGTCGTGAGTTAGTGATATTTTAAAAGCCATGACACAGTCTGGAATAACAATTACCGTTTTGATCTTTCTGTTGCCTTCCCTTCATGAATATATTTGAAAGTATTATTCTAAATAACTCTGGTTATGGTACTATGGCTGCCAGGCGCTAGCGTGGTGAGCCCCCCCCCTCCGCCTTGCCAGCCCACGGCAGACTTTCTTTGTTGTGGGGACAACGTTAGACAATGATTGACAAGTTCACGTGACCAAATCTGTATGTTTGACTGGTTAAGTGGCATTCGGTGTATCAGATTTTTTACTTGATCTGATTCATAATATATATATATATATATATATATATATATATATATATATATATATATATTATATATATATATATATATATACATATATATACACATTATAAATCAGATCAGATTTGATATATAAAATGTATATATATACATATATTATAAATCAGATCACATTTGATATTATATATATAAATATATATATATATATATATATATATATATATAATCTCTGATATATGCAAGTCACGAGCACAAAGGGCGTGCTAAAATATGTCTAATATGTCTGATTATCTGAGTTACACGCCCGAAGGGTCCGCCGAAGAATGCAACTAATGATGAAATTCGTCGCTGACACGATGCATTTTAGACAAGTGAAAGTCCGTGTCGAAATTCAAATACGCACTGACCTCCTCCCCCATTGGGCATTTAAAAAACATGGTGATCCCCCCATCACCAAAGTCAAAAACAGGGTGACACCCCCATCGATCCACTGCCCCCAGGCCTTCGAAACTGACCATTCCCTTACGGAGTGCACTTGGCATGCGATTTTATACGATTCAATAAAATACTCATCGTAATGCCATCAGTCAATGACGATACTACTCTACAATGCCCACAATCTACTGATGAACTAAATATGTTATATTGAATATATGTTGAAATCTGAAATTTTGTATTTTTGGTACAATTTTTGCCATTTTTGGTCAAAAATGTGTTTGACAAAAACTACTTGTCTGATGCCTTTGATATTTCGTATACAGCCTCGGGTTCCTAGGGGTTGTCTTAGTGTGATATATGAAATTTGATGAAATCTTCAATTGTGTATTTTTGGTGTCAATTTTTGCCATCTTTGGTCTAAATACTTGTTTCTCAAATGTTACTCGTCTGATAGCTTTGATATTTGGTATACAGGTTCCTAGGCTTTATCTTAATGTAATATATGGAAATGACGATGAAATCTTCAATTTTGTAACTTTTGCAGCTAATTTTGCCATTTTTTGTCAGGCCATCCTGAAATGAGCAATTAAAGATATCCACCTTCTTCATCAATACATGTGTCAAAAAAAGTTATTCTCTACATAACCACAGCAGAGCTCTGTCGACTGTTGGGTCACTTGTTTTTTTTTCAAAACCGCTGGTCAGACAGCTTTAATATTTGGTTTACAGGTCCCTAGGATGACCTTGTGAGATAATTTTATACACTGAGGAAATACTAAATTTTGTATCCATGTCTATAGTAACTTAAGGGATTTTGGCCCTATGTTTTTAAAAGTGAAAATTTGAAAGTGAATTCTGCTAAGTTACAATATTTATGGTATTTTTACATGTTGTTTACTTGGAAGCACACTGCCATTAAAAAGGATATTTTTTACTATTAATTAGATGTGACCCATAAAAAATAACGACAGTTTGAAAATCATGCATGATGTTTGAAATGACTTAAAATAATTTAGGGCTTGAGGCTCACAAGTAGAATAGTTTGGGTAATTGATAAAACATTATTTTTCATGTGGTCCAAGAATCATAAACTTTAACAGCATAAAGTAACAGTATTATTAGCAGGATTTTTGTTATTTTCCACGACCGATGACACATGTTTCTTATGCAATCAGTTTGGCATTCGATCACCACTTGCCTTATTTGGATGTTTACAATTTAAACCCTGGTTAGCCCATTCTCCAAGAATACCGGTGACGATCATTTTGATCGAAAGGGGTTCATTTTATCGTAAATGAACGGTTTGATGTAATTATATTCTACAGACCTCAAGTTGAAAATCACTACTGTGCTAGAAGAAAAGGAAGGAGACGAACTCAATCGTCAAGAACGGAAAATTCAACTCGACAAAGAGGAAGTGAAAATAAACTGTGTAATATTGGGACAAATGCATTGGGCGACTATCTCAAAGCAATACAAGACGGCAATGAAGTCAAGATCCAACAATTAGATAGCTTTTATCATAAATATAATGCTATTTGGACAGGAATTAGCCCTGGTTGTCTAGTATTAGCGCTGCAGTTTCTTACAGAAAAAGATTTACAGTATTTCAGGCAGAAATATAAGGATGGTGAAGTGCGACTGCTTTAATAGAGGAAGCTCGAAATGCCAGCTACACCATAAGACTCCAGGTTGAGATAGACGAGAAACAGTTCATAGAAGTCAAACGTAAGATGCATGGTATGTACCTTTCAGACAGATTGGAATATACCAGATATATACCAGTGCATACTAAAATAAAAGCAGATACATGCATATAACAAATAGTTCTTCGAATCAAGAAACACTTTACACTCATGACACATGCACAAATCAATTACGGATATGTATGAAAAATGCAATTCCATTGCTAATTACACTGGTGTACTGTGTATATGTTATCTGATGGCAGCAATTTGCTTGAGATGTAGTCTGGTTTGTGAAATAAGGTGCCTTGTGTGTAGTTAATGTTCCATTATATTTTCCCATGGTAACACGTGTGCAGTTCATTTGCAACTGGGTAAATACAATGTTACATATTTTTTATTACGTCATTATCACACATGGCCTAATTTCAAATGCGATGTTCAGCCCTGCGTGTATAAAAGCCACATGCATGTAAAACGATCATGTCACTTATAAGTACAGTTCTTTTTTCTATTTTATTACATTGCAGCAATGTCAACTTTTCAGCGAACATACAGAGCAACGTGGTGCAGAAATACTGTGTGGAATGAATGGGATTCCTTTGTCATGGATCAAATACAAGATAGAGCACAAGCCAGTAATTTACTTGAACAGTCAAGGTCTGATTCTGTAATCCAAGCTCTGAAACAGGAAGAGTTTTTCTTCCCCGCCATAGTATCCTTTTGGTTGGAAAATTCCTTCACTTTACTCCCTACAGTAACACAGGCAACTGAGTACGCTGTAATACAGCATGCGGAGATGTATTGTAAAGAAAATAACATAGAAGTGGTGAACCTTAGTGAACTTGTGAAGGGTTAGGTTTAATGAAATGGGAAAGCATCTGTATGAGCATATCACTGAGGAAAGTGGGGCTAATTGTATTCCCTTGGGATTGACCAGAATATTCCAAATTTAGAATCACACTTATTTGGTTTGTTGACAAAGTCTGAAGAATTTTATACCTTTCAGAGCAACTACATGTACAGTTACATCATAGCGGTGTATTTGAGTAACATGATTGCATTGTCACCCGATAGTATTTCACAGTTAATCAGGGAAGAAAGAATGAAGACTGTGCAAGCCAACCTCCCATATTGTTTCCCTTATATCACTGGGCTTTTGGGTGACGAAGCGTCATGTTTCCTGAAAGAATCTATCTTTGGTACAATGCAGAGTTCAGTTGATATTGATGACCTAGAGTTGCTTTGTAACTGTTTTGTTTGAGTCAGAGAGGCCCTCTTTCTTTGCAGGAGACATTGAGAAAGTCGTAGGTCAGAACTTTACTTTAGATTTGTCAACTTGTACTGGGATCTCCCATCAAAGTATCCACGCTCTATCTGTAATTCTACAGTACACTTCTTTCATCAAAGATATTAAAATATATACCAAGAATGAAGAAGCTTTTCTTTCAAGTGAATTCAAAGAATGTCTGACAACTATCATGGGAGATCCTTTCACTGTTGACAAATGTACAGTCAGAATAAGCAACTCTCATGACTTCATCGTAACTGCCAAGTTGATGAGATTTCTACCACTGCTATGTAAACATACAAAATTCAGGTCAAGCAGTCATACAACTTGGCAACCAGCAATATCATCATTAACCATTTCGAGCGATGTGAGCATATTAGAAAAGATACCCACCTTTTCCATGAAAATGTTCATGAAAGCGTTGTCATATATGCCAAAGTTCGAGAAACTAAACCTAACAGGGTTGGGACAAAAATTTTGTGAGCAGTTTCTACTCTGTTTGTGGAGACTGTCAAACTAAATATGAACACATTGTGTTTAGCTGGAAATGAGTTGTCATGGAAGCATTGTAGTTTGTTATTAGATGCATTGAATGTTTTGCCATGTCTGACTTCTTTAGATCTCAGCAGAAACCGTATTGGCAGTCTAGGATGCACAGTATTGCTGCCAATAAAAGATGAAATAGAAGTAACAGTAGATGATAATAACATTGCACATGGTTTACTTGAAATTCTAGCGTTGTACACAACTACAATGCAACTGCAAGATCTTGCCGATCAGACTTATGAATCACTGAATAATGTTGACAGTTTAATAGGAAGTTTAGAAAATGTGAAACACATAAATTGTACAAAGTTATCAGAGAGTCAGTTTGAAACATTTGTTCAAACTTTGTCTCTACTCAGTCATCTTGAAAGCATTGATCTAAGTGGGAAGGTGTTAAACCAAGAAGATGTTTTGTTACTAAGTGAGAACTTGAAACATTTAAAAGAGCTCACAAAAGTAAACCTGAGTAATTGCCGTGTTAGTAGAGGTGATATGAAAACTTTGCTGCAAAGCATGTCTTGCGGAGTGACTGATTTGAATCTCAGTCACATTAACATGCAAGGTTTTTTGCTTGATGAATTGACAGGTTTCACAAATATAGAGTATCTTAACATGAGTAATACTAACCTTAATTTCTACACGAATGTTTTTAAATTGATTCCAACATCAGTTCGTCACTTAAATCTGAGCCATAATGATCTTCAGTGCTTGAGTTTTGAAAAACTGGACATTTACACTCAACTTCAAGAATTAGATTTGAGTAATAACAAACTCACCTTTGATGATATGCAAAATATTTTGAAATCGATTTCAACTTCAATCACAGCACTTAATGTCAGCCATAATAATTTGAAAGGAATGCAAGAGTCATTTGAGCATTTAACGCAATTAAAGCAGTTAGACCTAAGCAATACTGGTCTTGACACATGCCTGTCTCTCTCTCTACCATCTTCTATAATACACTTAAATGTAAGTCACAACCAAATAACAGATGTTGGCGAAAATGTCAATCATCTGTCACAGTTAACACACCTTGATATGAGTCATAACAAAATCAATCAGTCACTACTTGACATACTAAAAAATATACCAGTAACAGTAAGGTACTTTGTTTTCACTTCCAACAGCATTGAAAATGTTTCAAATGTTGGGGATGTTCTATCCAACTTGAGTGATCTCAGGTTTATAGCTCTCAGCTCAAATAAGCTTGGCGATATCGGTGTCCAAAGTTTGTTGAATGATGTTAAACGCAAAGACATGCCAAAAATTGTTGTGAGCCATAACTTTGCTTTGCTCCCTCATATCATTGATCAAATGCCAACAGTATCAATCAACTTAGAACAAGATGACTTACGATTCAGTGATGTGGAAAGCAGTTCTATGTATGACAGGCTGGTGCAAGTTACTGAGGTCAATGTTTCTGGGTTATCAAAAGAGAAATGTTCTGCATTCTGTACAAATTTGGTAATGTTGAGAAACTGAGGAAATTAGTCATGAAAAAATGTAATATTTATAAACAAGTTCCGATCTTCATAAGAACCCTAGAGTATCTCCAAAACATAGAAGAGTTAGATGTGAGTAACAATCTATTAGATAGTGCCGATATAATGGACATCGTGAGTATTGTACCACCTTCATTGGTCAGCTTGAACGTTTCTCATAATTTCGCAGAGGAAGAATTAAACCTGAAACATCTCACCATGCTTAGCAGGCTTAATCTGAGTCACAATTGATTACAGTTGCCTATGCATACACTACTGTCAGATATGCTACATACTCTTGAATATTTAGATGTCAGTGTCAATAAAATTAACAATGTTAATGGAGTGGGTGAATTGATACCTGAATTTAGTCAATTGAGTTACATAAACATGGGTTCAAATAGTTTTGGTGCCTTAGGAGTACAGGCATTGCTTTCTGAAATGGAAAATTGTAATACAAAATGTCACATTGATGTGAGTAAAACTTTGTCTGGACTTCAAAAAATAATTTCCCATAATGAAAGTCAACTCCCCCAGTTAGCTACTGTACCAGACTTGGATAAAGATGTTCTGAATCTAAAGGATGAGCACTTACAGACCCTTTTCAAATATATTTCAAACGTTGCCAATGTGGTAATTCCACAGAATGATGAATGGTCCGAAGTTGATTATCAAAGTGTGCTAAATGATCTGTCAATTTTTTCTAACATTGAACGATTGAAGCTGACATTATTACATCCAACTGCTTGCACTTATCTAGCTGAAAGCTTGAAATGCTTGACTAATATGAGACACTTTGACGTTAGTGGCAGTAAGATTAATAATCAAGGTGTTGAAGTTGTTGGAAAATCTTTACTCATGCTGGATAGACTGCAGTATGTAAACTTCAGTAACACCGCTATTGATATTAAAGGAGTTGAGGTGCTACTAAACATACATAACCAACATGCAAGACACCCTGTCATTGATGTTGCCCACAATTTACAGTATTACAAGCCATACTACCATACATGACTGATCCATCAAGTGGCTTGTATAGTGAGGATATAAATTTTGATGCTGATGAGTTACCTGTCCATTCTTTAGTAAATGTCATAAAAATGACTAAATCGACAACGCTATCTTTGAAATATATTAATTGGGTTGAGAAGGACTTTGGACGCGTCGTACAGGGGCTCAATAAACTGCATCTTAAGAAGTTGGATCTTAGTCATAATAACATAGGAGACAGTGGTGCAAATATTGTTGGTGAAGGGATAGGGTCAATGCATGCAGTTACTCACGTAAACCTCAGTCATAATCGCATAGGAGATATTGGTGCGAAATGCTTGGGTGTAAGAATGAGGTCAAAGCATGTACATACTCATTTGAAACTTATTCACTTTGATTTTAGCCATAATAACATAGGAGACAGTGGTGCAGAGAGTTTGGGTAAAGCGATAAGGTCAATGCATGGACTTACTCATCTTGATCTTAGTCATAATAACATTGGAGAGAGTGGTGCAAAGAGTTTGAGTGAAGCGATGTTCGAAGTACCTTCTGTTACTCATCTTGATCTTAGTCATAACAAGATAGGAGACACTGGTGCGATTTGTTTGAGTAAAGGGATGTTGTTCATGTCAAAACTTGCTTATCTTGATCTTAGCCATAATACCATAGACATCAGTGGTGCAGAGAGTTTGAGTATAGTTATGGAGACGTCACTGCATGGTCTTACTCATGTTGATCTCAGTCATAATAATATTGGAGACAGTGGTGTAAAGAGTTTGAGTGAAGTGATGCCCTCAATGGATGGACTCACTCATCTCAGTCTTAGTCATAATAACATAGGGAACAGTGGTGCAGAGAGTTTCAGTGAAGTTATCTGGTCAATGTATGAACTTACTCATCTCGATCTTAGTCATAATAGCATAGACGACACTGGTGCAAAACGTTTGACTGAGCGTGTGAGGTCAGTGCATGGACTTACTCATTTGCATCTTAGCCATAACAAAGTGGACATAGGAGCAGAAGGTTTTTGCTATAATCCCATTCACCAATAAACATGTTCTATACTCACATAAAATTTAGTATGTTTGTCCTTATGAATGAAATCATTAAAAATCTTCATAGTTATTAAATTGGCATATGAACCTTTTTTGTTATTTTCTAATATATGGCAGTGACCCAATTATCTCTGATGATGCTGGTTCTACTCTGTTATTTCAATATGTAGCATCTGAAGAATGGTCGTTTTATGTGTTTCCCGATCAGTAAAAAGTGAAAATATATGTTTGAGTTTTATCTATATATTTGATCAATTTTATTTACAATATGCCACCATCATGAAACTGTAGTCTCATAATCAGATTTCGTTTTTAGTATGCAGGGATAACCTCATACAGTTATCTGTCTTTTTTAATGGAGGTCCAACGCAACAGACTAATGTGATGTTTTTGCATATGCCCAATGCCATGTGATTATGCCGTGCAGTGATTTTTTAATTTCATTGACTGGTCCTTTTTGCCAATATCTCTTGCGAATTTTTTGATTTCTTCATTTTAAAGTCACTTTTTGAGCTTTTCTGTGAAAATCAGTGTTTGTAACTTCACCTCAAAGCCACCGGCTGCTTTGATTATTTAAATGTGTGGAGTTGACATACGTCTAGTCATAATATGTCGATATTTGCCTTGTATTATTATAAATATAATTTTATTCATTTTTGGTTAATGTTCAGTGAATTTTGCTTAAGCTATCTTGTGCACATGCTTAGAACGCAATGAATACATGTGAGTTCAAGTTTCTTATTCCCAGTCTTGCCCATTTAATTGCGTTTTAAACTTTTCTTCGTGTATTTGAGCATTTTCCGTAAATTTGATTATGATAGTAATGATACTGTTGTCGTCACCTCGCCCATTTTGTAGTACGATAGGCTCCTTCGATCGACTGAATAACGATGACTTCCGTAGACTGTACTCACCGGGATCAGGCAAATCCGATACTCTAACTGCAGACTTGTCAGGGCTTCAGAGGAAGGGAATCTTGGATCTGTACGGTAGCTAGGCACTCAGACGGACCAGAGCAAGGCGACGAGATAATGCTTTGTGTACTCATGCGTATTCAACTCGTTGGCGTTCTTTGGCTGTCAAGGGTACGCTATGCTTTAAGCACAGAAATAACTTTTGAAATTTTCATTGTTCATTTCGACTAATCTCGTAAGTTGTGTGTTTGTTGATTTTGGCATCCTTTTAAAGTTGACTACCACCACTGTACAGAGGTTGTGCATATATTTTGATAAATTTACGAAGAAAGGACCCGTGTGTCATCGTTTCAAAGAATCGTCAACGGCTCGATATAGACATGAGTATTTGAGGACCATTGCGTAATTAGGGGCCCAAGCCTACCGGCTGGGCCCCTATTGGTTTTACTGGAGTTCAATATTCTTCTTCTTCCTCATCTTCTTCTTCTGCTGTCCCTTTTTTGTCACTCTTGATCTGAGAAACCGCATGACATAAACTTCTCAAACTTGCAGTGCTAATAGCTACTTATGGGTTCTCGTGCATATTATCCTTAAAATTTTGATTGGTCATGTGACCTGGCGGCCATATTGGATTTTCCGAAAACTAAAATGGCTTTTCTTGCTGACCTAGGGATCAAGTCAGTTTGAAATTTTTTATATAGCAAGCACGACCTAAGGTCTTAAGAATTGGCAAATAAAATCGCGTGCGGTCACGTGACCTTGGCCGCAATATTGGATTTTCAAAAAATACCAATTTAATCCTTAAAAATCTTCTTCTCCAGAACCAACACACGGATTGAGCTGAAATTTTGCTCATGTCATCCTTAGAGTAACCTCTTTCAAGTTTGTGAAAGACGGTTTGATCGGTCGCGTGGTTTGGCCGCCTAATTGGATTTTGAGAAAATCGTGATTTAGTCTTTAAAAATCTTCTTCTCCAGAACCAACACACGATTCACTGATTCGACTGAAATTTGACATGTAACATCTTAAGTTTGATCTCTTTTACGTTTGCGAAAGGCGTTTTGATCGGTCACGTGGTTTGGCCGCCATATCGGATTTTGAGAAAATCGTGATTTAATCTTTAAAAATCTTCTTCTCCAGAACCAACACACCGATTCGACTAAAATTTGACATGTAACATCTTAAGTGTGATCTCTTTCAAGTTTGCAAAAGACATTTGGATTGATCACGTGATTTGGGCGCCATATTGGATTTTCGAAAACTACCAATTAATCTTCAAAAATCCTCTTCTCCAGAACTAACACCTGATTGAGCTGAAATTTTATTCATGTCATCCTAAGAGTGGTCTCTTTCAAGGTTGCAAAAGACATTTGGATTGGTCACGTGATTGGCCGCCATATTGGATTTTCGAAAACTACCAATTTAATCTTCAAAAATCTTCTCCTCCAGAACAAACACACCGATTGAACTAAAATTTAATTCCTGTCATCTTAAGTATAATTAGTTCCAGAGACCAGCTCTGGAACTGTTAGTTTTGCTCACTTTCCTTCCTTCTTTCTTTCTTTCTTTCTTTCTTTCTTTCTTTCTTTCTTTCTTTCTCTATTTCCGGTATTACTATCATAGAACATGTTATACACAAATTTTACCTTAATTACCCAGAATGCATTGCGACACGCTTATGACATCGCTCAGCTCGGACGGGTTTTACGGGTTTCTGTGTGTTTATTAGTCGGACGGTGTCCGGGGGGACTTATAGGTTTGGTCATGTCCGTCCGTGCGTCCGTGCGTGCGTCCGTCCGTGTGTGCGTCCGTCCGTCCGTCCGTTCACGCAGATATCTCAGAGATGCCTGGAGCGATTTCATTCAAACTTGGTACAAGGATTACTTCATATGTCATACAGATGCACGTCGATTTGTTTTGTGATACGATCCAATATGGCCGCCAGGCGGTCATTTTATTACGATTTTTTCATGTACAGAGCCATAACTCAGGCATGTTCCAACCGATTTTATTCAAAGTTGGTACAAGGACATTGACCAATGTCATAGATATTCACATGAATTTGTTTGTGATACGATCCAAATGGCCGCCAGGCGGCCATTTTATAACGATTTTTTCATGTACAGAGCCATAACTCAGGCATATCTCAACCGATTTTATTCAAAGTTGGTACAAGGACATTGACCTATGTCATACATATACACGTCAATCTGTTTTGTAATACGATCCAATATGGCCGCCAGGCGGTCATTTTATTACGATTTTTTTCATGTACAGAGCCATTTCTCAGGCATATCCGCATGTTTCAACCGATTTTATTCAAAGTTGGTACAAGGACATCGACCAATCTCATAGCTATGCACATCAATTTGTTTTGTGATGCGATCCAATATGGCCACTGTGCGGCCATTTTGTTACAATTTTTTCATGTCCTGAACCATAACTCAGACATGTATCAAGCGAATTCATTCAAAAGTATTCTTATCACAGACCTAATGAAGAGGACTTTCTCCTCTCTGAGGACCTGTAATCAAAATACCCATTAACAAGTGGGGACTGTGTCATCAATGATGACTTGTTATTTATTTGTTATTCTCCATTGCTCGACTATCATATTGCGTTCAGCTATTAATAATTCTAGCTTTCTTTTGCTTTGTTTTTTGTTGCTTTTTGATTTTATTTTTCTCTAAATACTCGCCGTACGTGGCTATACTGTTTCGCCCGAATGCTCATGAGATAACAATGGCGGCGGGTTTCGCTCGCATAGAGAGAGAAAAATAGGCTTTTTGTAAGTTTACAAGCGCGGCTGGGCACATCGTGTACCTAGGCGAGGTGGGTGTGCTCGAAAACGAAGATCAATGCAAAATTTGGATTCAAAATCGGCTGTTTTGGCGGAGAAACTGCCCGCCGTATTTCTGAGGAGCCACCAGCGGTTTTTCCTATATCAGTCCGGTAACACACAGCCCTGTCACCGCAAGGGCATGCGTTGGCTGCACATTAAAGCAGTTCAACTTTCCAAGATCAAACGGTCAGTATCTTGTGAAAACAGCGACATTGCAATGAAAATTGTTTTAGTCTGTGCTTTTAATCAAATGACAATGCATGTGGCCTCGGCTTTCAATTTCAACGGATGTAAAAAATAAATCCATGGTCCGATGTTTCCTCTCGTCTGATCATCGTCGTAAACCACGCGCCTCTTTATGGCAACAGCTCAGCGCTACCCGTCAAGTGATTGATTTGTTTGCGTAGGTCAGCGGCGAAAATTATTGCTCTGGCTCGCGAGAATGTCGTCTGATATACATTTCCGTGCGTTGTCGCCCCGTATGTATCTGTTGCGTTTTTACCGTACATGTAGGCATTTGTAATCTGTGGACTGCCATGCTTTTAGTTGTATTATGGTGTTTTACTGCCAGCAGCCCTAACTATAAGTACGTGCTTGAACATTAAAATCCAAAGCACTCTTTCATTCTGCACCTATCTTTGTCACACATTCTCTTGTTTCTTCCGCTGCTCTGGTCTCTGGAACTTCACTTTTGCTTGCAAATGCTTTCTAGTTTCTTTCAAGTTTGCGAAAGCCATCCTGATCGGTCACATGGTTTGGCCGCCATCTTGGATTTTATGGAAATCACACTTAAATCTTTAAAAATTTTCTTCTCCAGAACCAACACACCTCTTGAACTGAAATTTTAATCGTATCATCTTAAGTATGACCTCTTTCAAGATTGCAAAAGGCAGTTCAATCGGTCTTGTGGTTTGGCTGCCATCTTGGATTTTGCGAAAATCGCAATTTACTATTTAAAGCTCTTCTTCTCAAGAACCAACACACCGATTCAATGACATTTTACTCCTATCTGAGCACTTTACTGTTTCTGATAGGCAATTGGATCGGTGAAGAACTTTGGCAGCCATATTGATTTTGCATAAAAACATGCAATTAGCAATGAAACATACCGGTACAGTAACCATGAGATGATGCTCAAAATCCTACTTTTCGAGACTTCAATTTTGCATATAACATTATAAGTGCAAGAACTTTAAACCATATTAGCAGCTTGGGCCCCGCCAAGGCTGCTTGCAGCTTTAATTTTGTTTTTTTCACTGTTGTTACCTATATTCGCTACAAAATTGCATCAAAATTTCTTCTCGGGTACATGAAATCACGCACCAACATGCACGTGATTGTCAACGTCACAAACAGGCGCACTGGAAATAAATATACATTTAGACCTAATTTGCTGATTGCAGAGCAGTTAGCGGGTATAATGTTAGAAGAAGTAGGACAGCAAGAATACTGAGATAAGTTTTTTAGTAGAACAAGTGTAACATATCGACTTTGTGATTACGTTTTACAGCTTGGATATGAAAACTGTTATGCCTTGGGTGTGCCTCTCCACTTTAGTCAAGGATGAAATAATTGCATACTTCAGATAGGTCATTGACAGCAAACACGGTTGTAACATGTAAGACTATATATGTTTTTTCTTTCATAACATGTTATGAGTAAACACAAAATGTCTGAATCTATGCTTTAGCATTAACTGACTACGACTTGGGAATTTTCCTGACTTTTTTGATAATTTTTTTGAAGGTTGACAGTGTAACAATTTTGCAATAGAAAGAATTGACTGATCTTTTTCCAAGTTCTTTGGTAGATATGGAGATAGTGTTGCGCAATATTACACATCTATCACTCAAATGTTGAGTAACAGCGTGCCTATTATTTATTAAACGATTAACTTAATTGCATCACTAGCAAATTTGCAAAGTTTGGACCATTTCAATGCGTTGCATGCTAGCAGTGTACGCTTACCTGTCCTGGACACCCGGTACAGCCACTTGCCGATAGTTGTTAAAGTAACGTAAATGGCATTCTTTGATATTGCCAACAATTTCAAAAACATTCAATGTCTCGCATAATTTCATAATGACAAAGACAGGAAATAATTACATAAGGACTCTTATGTGTATTCTTCAGTCATGTTTGCTAGTTTTGTTTTCTAATTGAGGGACAGGTTTTCAGAGTTAACTGTGCATGTTTTACCATTGAATAAATAACTGAAATTACATAAATGTTTATGTCACAGTCTTTTATTTGAAAATTACATGTTGATATCACACTTGGAAATGTATCATCTATATTGTCTGTATTCCACTTTGATAGAGCTTAATGTACAGGAGCTATTATAATATCACTTCTTGTATCTATTGAATCAACTCTCCTTTTATTTCTTTTCTATTGTATTTACCGATTTTGAACAGCTGATATTGCAGTTGAACATGATGTTGACCTTTGTCAGGGAAACATTATCAGGGAAACATAGGCAGCAGAAATATATTGTCTTAAAGTTAAAACGTTTTCCAAATAGCAAGTTTATTAACTATATTACTTTAAAAAGATGAATTTCAAAGTCTTAATTCGATAAAGTGCACATTGAATTTAATATTTAGAGACGTCACAAGGAGGAACGCATGAAATATTCACATCTTGTTAAGTCTTTACAAGCTCAAGGTTATTTGATTGAACTCATTTGTTTTGAAGTCGGGTCGAGAGGACAAATAACGACAGACAATAAACTCAGACTTTTACCATTTATTAAGGCACTGAAATTAAGTAAACAGCATAAAAACCGTGATTCGTGATATCCGTAAACAATGCCCTATCTCGAGCTATTGCCTATTTCATGCCAATTACGAACCATGATGGTGTGAGTCTTCAATTTCGTCTTTCCACAAAAATGTCAATTCATAACACGTAAAGTGCAACTACTTAGTAGAATTGCATAATGTAAATTTACAATCCCAAACACATGTACATCTGTACTATACAGATTTGCTTTTGTTTTGTGCAGGTTCTTTCTCTTCTGTTTTTTTATTTCTACAGTATGTGCTTTTTGTATTTGTGTGTTTTGTCTCCTTGTTGAATTTTTTGCCAAGATGTTTTATGTCATGTAATTAATCGTTATTGCATTGTTTTGTTTGTCCTGCTTCTTGCCAGTCCGAGGAACATTTTAACTTTCTCATATTCAGCTGAGGACCTGGGTTTTTTTGTGCATTTTAGGGTATATGTTGTGATGAAGTCTTTTTACTTTATCTCTTTTGGCAATGTTGCTTCAGTTCAGATGTCAGGAGTCACTGTTGTTACACAAATGCTGAATAGTAGTCAGCATGACTTTTATTCCTGTTCATAGGTGTCATGTAGTATAGATAAAGTATGGAAATAATTATATTTTTTAATTGTTATGTATAATTACTGGTTTTGAAACTTTTCAATGAACGTATTTTACAATTAAAATCAAGGAAATAAATGTTTTTTTCTTCTCAATGTAAAATTGTTTGTGACGTGACGGTATCAGAAAAGACGTGTCGCCTCCAGGTCTCGTGTAAGAGTATGTTGTACAGTTATATGAGTATAATTAAATAATTGCCTCTTGAATGTAAGGCCAAAAAATGATTTGTTTCTGGTCATCGCGCGCATCATTTCAAAGTGTGCGCGTCAACTATTTTTTACCTTTTTTCATTTGCCCCTACGGGAAAAAAGGAAAATGTATCAAATTCCACCAAATATTCAAAAAATTGCGTCGCCGCATGATTTTTGTCACATGTCGATGACCAGAAACAGACCTAATATTATTTTTGGCCTAATTTATTCATCAGAAAAAAGAGTTGTTATATTATTAGCTTATGGTCATTCACATGAAAAAAGTAGCTTCAGATATTTTTGCATCTCTTGTTTTCCAAAGATAAAAAGAGATGCACCATTATTTCAGAGTGCCAGCAAAAATTTATGTTAGCTCACATCAGCTGACATTATGAGGTAGTCAAGTTGCTTATCGAAACATCTGATGTATCAGTATCTTATCTGCTACGATACACGGTACTCTATGTGCCTTGTGTATGTAATAAGTTTCAACATGTGGTTCTTTTGAGCTTTTTTCAGAAAAATGTGATGACGTCAAAATTTGGCTGTCTTTCTTATGCTAATAAGTGTAGCTTTGGACCACCGCGCACTGACGACCATAACGCTATGTATATATTCCTGCATGTTTCGCATGGCCAAGCCAATAAACACGCCAGTTAAAATTTATTATTGCAAAGACATAGAGCGAGGCCATTTATCACCAGCTTATCGGCGGTAGAATGGGGCCACAGGGCGGTCCTTCGTTGTAACGGAGCAAAAACGTGAAACGTTGACTCCGTAGAGGACATCGACAATCGGAACGGAGCAACGGAGCAATCTGATAAACGAGAGATTTGCCATACCCTGTTGGCTGATTCCTGAAAACGACGTTTCCTTATAGAAAATTTGTCATTGCTACCTACTGCTTAGCTTTCAAGCTGTCAATCACCAATATCTTCGAACCATACTCAATGGAATCAAGCATTTTCTGCACTAGTATTTTTTTTTCATTTAATGTAGTCGTACTGTGTATGGTCAATGCAGGACAGTTTATTTATAATGAAATTTTTCTGGATGAATGACAAAAACATTAGTCGAGTTCAAAAGTCTATTTTAGACGCTGCGCTTATATGTATGAATAATGCTCTTTCATCAAGCTGATTCTCTAAGCATTCTATTCGATGGTTTATTTAGCATGTTGTTTCTAGCCAGACCTCGAAACCTGACCCGTCATTTAACCCATGAACTAAAAGATAAGGAGAGATTAGACTTGTAAGGGATCAACTATGCTTTACTAAAATGCAAAAAAGTTGAAAACATCTACTGCAGCGGAACTTAGTGTGATCACGTAGCAGATCAATCCACAGAGTTTGAGATCAAAAACTTGTTTTATAAGCAATCGTATTGCGGAGCGATTCATAGACAAGTGGTGACTTACTTCTGAAAAACTAAGAAACATCACTTGTTCAGTATGTGTACAAAGATGTAAGCAGCCAGCGTAAAGTAGCAACCAGTCAATATTTTGGAAAATGTTTAAAATTTCGGTACTAAAATTATTACGGTAAAAGAAGACTTCACTCATGAGTGAGACTGCATGTGTTCGTTGGCGGCAGGGGCAACAATGCATGAAGCAATACTGGTTGACTTTTTGTTACCATAAATTTATGGTCGCTAGATATAAATCGATAAAAACGCCGTTATAAAGTTTGATACAGTTTTGCATTTATTATCACCCCAGATAACCTGTAGCAGTTGTCTTGGGTTTGGCAAACTCTGACCAACTGTTTCACAAGATCAAGTGTTGATCTATGTCACCATGCATGCAGAGAATTCCGGTCTTACTTGGCACAATCACTACCGGAACTGCCGGGGGCGTAATGGTAAAGTCAGTTATTTCAACATTGCAAAGTTTTAAACTATTTCACTTCATGTTCTTGCAAAAAGACAATTCAAGTTCCCAATTTTACAGTAGTCTATGCCTGAATTTAAATATTTCAATATTTTTGACCGGCATCGGGCCCATAAGGTCTTGATGGCCACCTGTTTGAGTTGAACAAGACGCTCAGGAAGTCACGTCCGTCCTCGGGATCGTGGATGTAAAGAGGGGACATACATTCTGGGATAGGCCCTGGGGATGTGTTTGACGGCGCATAACAAGAAAGCTGATTTTTTCGATAAGAAAATAAGATAGATCTGTAATAAAATTTGACATCAAAGGCACATTTACAAGTGCTTCAACTCTGCTGTTCTCTATGTCAATGGCAGCCATTTCGATTTTGCCCACAAAGTTCTAAGCTACTGTACCGACGCGTGGAAATGTGTTTCAGTAATTATGTTTAGACCGGATATTCACAATCGAGTGGTACTAGTGATAGTTGGAACAGTCTATTTAGCTAACCAATGGCCATACTTAGTCTTGGTGTCAAGTTCAAAACCCGTGAGTACATATTGGTGTCAACTCTAAGTTATCAGAGATTATACTTCACTCGCATCAAAAGAAATGATCGAGAATCTGCATTGGAAAATGTCGTCATGAATCACCGGTGCTCGATCTGTACAAGCTTTAATATAATACTAATTTTCCTGCGGGTAAGTTCCTTTCAAATTAGGACCAGGTGGTGAAAATAGCGCCCTCGGTGGCAGTATGGTGAAATGCAATCCGTATATGCTAAATGTTGACCTCAAGACTCCGTAGACTACTATTGAAGGTTATGGGAATAGGTAAATCTTAATATAGATTCAAGCAGACCACATTAACACATCCAAGATGTATAAGCAAAGGTAAACGAGTAAAAAATTTTACTGTGGAAGAACTAGCAAATATATCTGATAAATTTTGCAACGGGCCTACTATGAAGGTAGCATCCTCTATTTTGGTAAGTATATGTTTTGTGATATATATTCCTTCGCAAGCTCTGTTAAATGATATATTTGTTCAGCCACGTCTTTAGTATGATGTCAAGAAATAGATAATCTTAGAATCACCGTGACAGGCCAAAGGCGAATATGACGTAAATGAATATGCAATTTATAATTTATATGCAATTTACATGACATTCCAGCATGGTCATTAATTGTATGTGGCCGCCGGCCAAATTGACAGGTTGTCAATTTTGACTTTGAATTGCATTTCCATTTAAATATGAATTTACTCATTGTAAATATTCGTGCAGTTGTGTTTTAATTTCGTGCTGTATAGATGATGTGATCTCTCAAAGAATGTTTCATATGCACACCTAATATCGTTTCATTATTTGAAGCTTCTCCAGTTTGTGAGAGTAAATACTTGAATCCATTTTATGTTAATATTCTGTAAAAAATTGCTCTACATGGGAACAATTAGGTAATATAGAAGGCAACTATCTTCAAACCTGTTCAGTGACGGAGAAAGAATGAAATCTATTCAATCAACAATTTCTCTAATCACTATAGTGATCATGAGTTTAAATTGCATTCCTAGAGATTGCTGCTGGACTTTGAAATTTTTACGAAATGTTGTACATAACACAATAGATATCTCTCGCAATGCCATCATACTGGTTGAAAATACATTGGTAAAGCCACTAATTAAAGAAAAACACCATTCTCCGGTACTTTTCCTTGGCTTTTTAAGAAGAAGGCATTTTACTAAGGTGTTAAATTTTATTTTTATACAATATAATATAGTTGCAGCTCATTTTAAAATTTAATGTGCACATCACACTGGTCAATCTATTATCCTTGCAACTTCTAATTTATAAGAACGAAATCAACAAGTGCGTTTATAACTAAGATTATGGAATTCAATACCCGAGTAGATTTCGCAAGCTGTCTGTAAGAATACAAAAATTGTTGAGGGGATTTTAGCTGAACTTTTGATGATTTTTTGTGTTTTGCTCTGTGTATTTACTTCAATCTCTCTCTTGAATTAAATAATCATGTTGAAATTCCTATTGTTCACCTTGTGAATGTAGAATTATTTTAGTCAGGAATAACATGTATTTGTGAAGAAAAACAATGTTCATTATACATATACAAACCGTGTTGACAATCTGAGTGATGAACATAGAGAATTAAACGAGAAATGGAATTAAATTCACAGAACAAAAGTACTCAAAAACATTGGACGCTACGGCAATACTGTCCCTTTAATTCCGTAATGCTGACAAGGAAGAACATTAATTTAAAAGTAAACAAACAATATACAATGTGAGAATCCTAAATTCATTTGGTCAAAACGTTCATTTATTTCAACTTATATTTACTCAGCTGTTCATTCTATGAAAGACAAACGTTTCAGCTTACCCCTGCGCAATCGCAGAAAGAAACAATGAAATCAGACTGACAGCTACTTGATATGACATTTGAAAGTTAAAGAATCCAATATTCTAAATTTGAATGGTGAACTAGAATTTACTTGCGTTATTGCGATTTTATTTACAAGACACTATGTAGATCACTTAATTACATTGCTAGTAGGGTGTTTTTTCTAAATACACGGAAAACTAACGCATTTTAAACTGTCAGGGAAGGGTCATAATTTTTCAAGCGGTTGATGTGGGGAGGTTATGAATTTCTTGCCAAGCATCTTCCTCGGTCTCCGGCCTCCCCCGGTAATTTACGTATAGTTTTTAACATCAATGAAGGCTGTACGATTAGCTTACACTCACGATGTAATACTACGAACCTTTCAGATCACATTTCAAACTCTCAAGACGAGAAAATCACGAATTGTTCACAGCCTGGTATTTATTACAACATAGTGTGGTGACAACTGCACTGTTGCCTCTCTTACACAGTGCCTTTACTTTACACATATGTCGTGTTTTGAGATGACGATTTCATGTACATAGCATGGAACGCAGACCATGATAGGTATAATGAAGAAATCCCGACAACGATTATTACATATTTTACATGCAATTAATGCTGAGAAGACTTTGAGAGATCTGTTTTGACAATCGGATTTCTTTTTCAAGTAAGGTCGTTATGTCTACATTGAAGATATTTTGCATTTGTCAATGTTCAGACGCCATTGTTCACTGTGATGTCATGGAATTGAGAGGTGTTATGAGCGATGTCTTCCTATTCCCGATCTTACCCTATAATCAATTTCCCCGAATGTTGTTAGGGTCTCAACACGTGCCAAAATGTTGCTTATTTATTCAAGCAGTATAACCTGATTACCGTAATCGGTACCTTGCTCACATAACTTTGTTCATACTTCACTGCATTGAAAGTGAAAAAGGGCAAGGTTCAAGCGGGAAATGTATAAGTGAATTACCTGACTTTCATCCGACAACTTTAAGGCTTGTTTTCTTTATTGTAACTGAACAAACAGAAACAACTATGCCTTTATGGTATACACCAACTGACTGAATGGATGGTTTAAATATTAACTCAGAAATTACAGCAGACAAAAAATACTTTAGATAGAAGATGTACCGGGGGTAGTCGAGCCGAAAATAGTCTGGTCAATCATAGGCTGTTTTGGTAAGTTGTCGGACATTATGTCCTTGTCAGAGTCTTTAATTTTAAACTGATACTTTGTTTCTGCTCAAGATTTAGCCTTGGATCATTGGCAGAAGGGGGAAGGCTACCTGTTATTACACACTACGCTTCCCTCAGCCTGGCCGCCATGGTCCGATCTTGGAAAAACATTGTGAGTGCGCTGCACTTTTGAAGCGCACCAGATACAATTCAACAATCCGGCTTAAACTGAAGCATCAACTACTACAAATAAGAACCTAATACAAAAAAAAAACAACAACAACAACCAAACCGAAAAATCATTGAACTTTTAGCTTATACGTAGAACTATTCGCGCGAAATCTGCTTATCTATACATCTTGGCTATGTATGTCGTGGGTAGGGCATGAAGCGTCCGAGTGTAAAAACAGCCCGCCCGGCGTTCCTTCAACTAATCCATCGCTACAAAGAGTTATAGGTCAGAAGGTAAACTAGAAAAAACCTCGAGCTTCTATATTGCAGCCGATTGATCCTCTACGTTCTGTTAAAGTTCATAGTACGGCGCAGCTCTGTCTGCAGCTAAGTAGAGTATAGTAACCATACGCTAACATATGGAAGGCCTTGACTGACTTAAGTGGTCTACCATCATGATGCCATGAGTATATATTATCATGTTGTGATGTGTATTTAACATATCGTTTAAGCCATTTACAATGTTGTTCTTGGAACTTACAGCATATTAATTTAACTAAGTATTTGTCACTCAAATGGGTATAATATGAAAGACCCTTCACGTCCCTGATAAGGGTTTTGCTGAACTTAATCTTACAGTGTACGAGCCCATGTACACCTGGGTATGAGGCTTTTTATTGTTGCAGGAGTACGATTTTCTGTGCTTTAATGTGAAAAACTATAGAAAAATGACAGATCTCAAACCAAACAATTTTGTAAATTGGTGGCATCACGATCTAGTAAGTAGAGTACAAGACCGACCAGAGGGGCCCATAAAGGCCCATTAAAATGTAAGAAAGAATAAGGGGTACTGCTATTGACCCTTTTTGTGTACGAGCCATTTTTTCTTATTCTCTCCTCTCGCCCTTTATTTCCGCACTCTGTGCATGTGAACCAGGACGGTTTGGTGCACTACATAATTCATACATAATTACTACTGAACCAGTAGTAATTATGTATGAATTATGTAGTGCACCAAACTTTCCGAACTTTTCGTACAGGATTTCTGCCTTGACCCCAATGCAGTTGCCATACTAGAAAGGCTTTCAGTGTATTGTACAAGCCACCCTAGAAGATATCCCTGAATTCACCACTTTCATTTTAGATTCAAAATGTGGACTATCTTGTGATACCGCTGTGAAGACGCATAATTTTCAAACTAATGTTAAGTGTCGCTGTGTATTATCTAGTAAAACATATTTTCCTGCCAGCAACGTTTTATATCTGATGAAGATTGCAATTTGAAGTTATTTTTACGAATTTTCATAAGTTATACATGTGAAATTTTTATCGAAAATTTGATGCTTTGAAAAAGTTTGGCCAAATATCTGAGGCATACACTTTTCCCAGGACGTTTTTAAATGAAAAATCGTTTGGTCAACCCAGTCAATGTAGTATTATTCACCTTTTAATGGTACGGGATGTGTCAAACTGTCAGCATACCCCTATCGACCCCTAGCATTTTCACGTAACAGGGATTTCTTTCCCGTCCACTTTTTCTGAAATTGGGCGCCTCATATAAATATGGCCGGAAGCTAGGGGCCAGGGCAGCAGGTCACCTCGACCCTGTCAGTTTCTACTCCAGTGATTCACATCCTTTTGTCGTTAGCTGTCGTCAGATCGATCCCGGTGTCCTAGTCACCTCAACCTCATTACACTTTTCATGTTACATGACAACATTTTACTGAATATATTATAGCATAGTGTAGTGCCTTCGTTCAGACTGAATTGTCCATAGACGAGAAACACAAAAGGAAATACCTTGAAAATTCACTCACTTCTGGAGAAACGTTTACAATCACCCTACATGGTTAACAAATCGCAGCAAGTACACATTTGATGACTTTTCAAGCCTACACTTACAACTGCATATTACGCCTAATAACTTCATCGAGAGAATGACATGGTTTGTTGCGAACATAGCTGATGCACTACAAAATGGAGGAAGACCGAGATGACTTCTCCGCACATTTCTGTACATAGTTTTAAAGTTATTCTTCAATTTAACTTTAAAGTTTACCAAAGATCGCTACAGCAGATATTGCACAATATGTCATAAACAATGATTTCTTTACATTTGGACCACAAACTTTAATTGTCTGAGTAACATGTTTGCTCTAATAACACAAAATGCACTTTTCTATTTTCCGATATCCTCATTATCACACCCATCACAACATATCACATGACCAAGATAGGTGTGCACGTGATCATTCATCTTTACCGTGGGTATTTTTTGAATGTTCGTTTTCTTCCGGTGAAAAACATACACAAAGTCTTGGTTTGTCTTTGTAAATGATATCACACTCCTTGCCATGAACTTCACATATCCTCAGAAGATGGCGTAAGCCCTTCGCACTTGCACTGAGTAAAGTCCTTCCATCAGCGTAACTTAAAAAGTTGGCACTGACACCACACATAGTGCAGCCAACATTGTATTTACAGAGCCCATTGATGAGATCATTAATATAGACATTAAAAAGATACGGAAAGAGTACTCCCCCTTGTCTTACACCTTTAGAAACAGAAAACTACTCTGATATAACATTGCTCCATTTTACAGAAAACACTTGACTTGTTTACCAATAGTATACTATTTGCACAACATACAAAATAATATTACTATCGATGACCTTTTTGACCAACATAAGGTGATAAACTCTGTCAAAAGTTTTAATTGCATCAAGAAAGCAAGTAAACACAGGTTTTCAATTCCTGTGGTTTAAAAACGAACAATTTTGTAAGATCGATATTATGACTGTTCGTCGTGCACAGGCTTTTAACACCTCGCATCCTAGGGTTATCACCTTTCAGAGTCGTGACATCATCAATCAACACCATGACTGCATCTCTTCTTCATCTCGCTGCTGCAATAGATTGTAAATATATTGCAGACTGTTCTGCTTTTTATGTTGTCCTTGCCGGCGAATATATCTGGTATCGGTTGCACAAAGAGAGGCTGCAGATAGATCAAACAGCAATTTTCCATAGAATTACATAGTGTCATCATAAAAATCAGCAAACTTTTTTGAAAAATGGATCTTAGGCATGATGTCCATTTAGTAAACTAGGAAGCAAAGGAGCTCACTCATTACAATGTCATGAGTTTGGTTGGTATCTGCATCTACATTTTTGACCAGCCTACCTTCCGAGCAAAACTCGTGTTTCTGAGTAATCAGCAACACCACTGCAACAACTCTAACGCTCCAGGTTACAGGCTAGGTGATCGTTTTGAGCGACCCTTCCTCCAGAACCAACGCGTTTGGTCTTACATTTTTGGCACAGCAATAGACCCCTTTGACTTAATAGTTGCTGGAGGTTAATTTACATTCTTCGCACTGCATGCAGTGGCATATCCATGCAAACTGGTGACCAACAAAGAAATGCGACAGGTGGCGATCTCAAGTGGGGAAAGCGACCTTTAGGAATTGTCACATTGTGCAAATTGCCTGCAAATTGGTTGTTCTGTGAGCAAATCTGCTTGCTTTGCTACCACAATTTAATACTTGTTGGAGGCTTTAGGGGTACCCCATTGTCATTTATTGATGGGGACCGTGTGTCACTGAAAGAGGGAAGAGATTAGCATGTCATTCACTGGCTTAAAGCCACTCTTTTCAATAATAGGTTCTCGTATTAGTGGAGTTTTCCTCCAAGTCAAACACTTGGCCAGTACGATGTTTGATTTCTATAACATTAATTACACAAACCGATCTCAACATTTTGTCACCTTTTGCTAATCCTGCAAATCGTTCATACAGGCAAAAATTGAAACGTTTCAGCGACTTTATTGTGATTTGTAAACACAGGGGATTAATAGTTGGGTCCGCTCGTGTCCATACTCACAAAATTAAGCCATTGTTTTGATATTTAAGACGTCTTAATGCGCCCTCTCGAGTTCAAAAGGTGTGTATGGCCAAGCATACTGCATAACAAGATGGCTGAAACGAACGACGTCGTACTGGCTGTAAAGAATGTGAAAGAGGCTCCCCACCGAACTATCCAAAATGTTTTTGTGTCGAGTTTGTGTTTTATTCGTTTCTAAATTGTGTTCCTACATTCTTATCTGATTGTTTGTGTGTCCACACTAATCCAAACTTCCCTACAAATATCCGAGGCGAAACAAACATTTTTATTAACACAAACAATCGGATAAGAATGTAGGAACACATTTTAAAACGAATCAAACACAAACTTAATGACTCAATCGAATATTTTTGTTCCCAATTAATAAATCATATAGACAATCTCAATTCTCGGTTTATGGCAATTTTTGTCGACTGATAAAAGTCTTTTCATCTTCAACATTCCATTCTAATTTCACCTACGGTATATAATATCCTAACCTCCTGTGACTTTCCTTCTAAACGTTGATTTGCCTTGTGCACCAAAGAGATGCTGTATTTTATGCCAAACGATGAAAAAATATGTGAAGAAATAACCATGTATCAGTCAGTACGGCAGGCGAAACCCGGACGGCCATACCGATTGGAGACAGAGCAGAGTAGATCGAAACGCAAACGGGGTGTTATTATAGGAAAGGCGGTGACTTATTTTACAGCTGAATAAAATGCTGTCTCTGGTTGTGTAAGTCTGTTGATCGAAATATATATTTTGTTCCCAGTTGATTAATCATGGGGGATGGCAGTCTCGATCTCCCCTTTATGGTTCGATATTTACTGACTCGTTCCCTCTCATTTTTGTCAATCAATGAAAGCATTTTCGTCTTCCATATTCAATATTACTTTGACCGATGTTACATCCTGACCTATACTGTCATTAGTTTTGACCAACGTACAAAGATATTGCCCATGCGTCCGGCTGATGAGATGTTTTGCAAAACGGTGAAGAAATGGGGGCCCGGGAGACATCGATGTCAGTCTTTCCGGACTGTTTACATGTAGCTAATAGGGGATATCAAAGGAGATGAATCAGTTAGTTGAATAAAACATAACTTTTCGGACTTATTTTATGTCAATTTTGTCAATGTCGGACTTTTGATTCAAGAGAAACCAGAATCACCTACAGAGATGTCTGTATTAAACACGACGAACAATTGGGAATAGTTTGTTATGCTACTGTCGGTCTCAGTCGTGGTGTCTCTCCCATAAAATTTCGAAGCTATAGGTCTACACTTGTCGTTTCGATTCACAGGTAGCGGTACACCGATGACCAGATATTGTACTGTTCTTAAAACTAGTCTAAGCAATTTTACGACACTGCACTATTTGCCATCGTGTCTCCCCGTGAACGTGATAGGTATACAATATCGGTTCGATGTGTGAAGATATACAGATTACAAGTTATTTTAGAAGTTCTCAAAACCAGTAAAAATAAAGCTGCAAGCAGCGTTGGCGGGGCCCAAGCAGATAACATGGTTGAAAGATCTTGCACTAATGATATTATGTGCAAAATTCGATCTTGGAAAAGTATGATTTTGAACATCATCTCATAGTTACTGTACATGTCAGTGGGAATTGCATGTTTTACGTAAAATCCAATATGGCGGCCAAATATGAAGGATGTAGCACTTGTGGTTACTGAGTTATGGACATATACTCATATTTAAGGGCAAAGGTCATCGAGGTCACGTGATATTTTGTCAAAAAATTGTTATGCTAAGTTATCCCTATATACCAAAAATCAGACCTCTAGCTCTATTGGCTGGCTCCGAATTAGATATGCGCATAATTAATGAGGTACAGGATGTGGTGTCATAAGGTCTCCCATCATACCAAATATGAAGGGTGTAGCACTTGTGGTTACTGAGTTATGGACATATACGTATATTCAAGGTCAAAGGTCATCGAAGTCACGTGATATTTTGTCAAAAAAATTGTATTGCTAAGTTGTCGCTATATACCAAAAATCAGACCTCTAGCTCTATTGGCTGGCTCAGAATTAGATATGCGCATAATTAATGAGGTACAGGATGTGGTGTCATAAGGTCTCCCATCATACCAAATATGAAGGGTGTAGCACTTGTGGTTACTGAGTTATGGACATATACGTATATTCAAGGTCAAAGGTCATCGAGGTCACATGACATTATGTCAAAAAAATTGTATTGCTAAGTTATCCCTATATACCAAAAATCAGACCTCTAGCTCTATTGGCTGGCTCAGAATTAGATATGCGCATAATTAATGAGGTACAGGATGTGGTGTCATAAGGTATCCCATCATACCAAATATGAAGGGTGTAGCACTTGTGGTTACTGAGTTATGGACATATACGTATATTCAAGGTCAAAGGTCATCGAGGTCACGTGATATTTTGTCAAAAAATTGTATTGCTAAGTTATCCATATATACCAAAAATCAGACCTCTAGCTCTATTGGCTGGCTCAGAATTAGATATGCGCATAATTAATGAGGTACAGGATGTGGTGTCATAAGGTCTCCCATCATACCTAATATGAAGGCTGTAGCACTTGTGGTTACTGAGTTATGGACATATACGTATATTCAAGGTCAAAGGTCATCGAGGTCACGTGACATTTTGTCAAAAAAATTGTATTGCTAAGTTATCCCTATATACCAAAAATCAGACCTCTAGCTCTATTGGCTGGCTCAGAATTAGATATGCACATAATTAATGAGGTACAGGATGTGGTGTCATAAGGTCTCCCATCATACCAAATATGAAGGCTGTAGCACTTGTGGTTACTGAGTTATTGACATATACGTATATTCAAGGTCAAAGGTCATCGAGGTCACGTGACATTATGTCAAAAAAATTGTATTGCTAAGTTATCCATATATACCAAAAATCAGACCTTTAGCTCTATTGGCTGGCTCAGAATTAGATATGCGCATAATTAATGAGGTACAGGATGTGGTGTCATAAGGTCTCCCATCATACCAAATATGAAGGGTGTAGCACTTGTGGTTACTTAGTTATTTTTAATGATTAAATTGCGATTTTTGTAAAATCCAAGATGGCGGCCAAATCACGTGACCGATCCAAACGTCATTCGCAAACTTGAAAGAGATCAATCTAAGGATGACATGAGTAAAATTTCAGTTAAATCTGTGAGTTGGTTCTGGAGAAGAAGATTTTTAATGATTAAATTGCGATTTTTGTAAAATCCAAGATGGCGGCCAAATCACTTGACCGATCCAAATGTCTTTCGCAAACTTGAAAGAGATCACTCTAAGGATGACATGAGTAAAATTTCAGTTAAATCAGTGTTGGTTCTGGAGAAGAAGATTTTTAATGATTAAATTGCGATTTTCGTAAAATCCAAGATGGCGGCCAAATCACGTGACCTATCCAAACGTCCTTCGCAAACTTGAAAGAGATCACTCCAAGGATGACATGAGTAAATTTCAGTTAAATCGGTGTGTTGGTTCTGGAGAAGAAGATTTTTAATGATTAAATTGCGATTTTCGTAAAATCCAAGATGGCGGCCAAATCACGTGACCGATCCAAACGGGTTCGCAAACTTGAAAGAGATCACTCCAAGGATGACATGAGTAAAATTTCAGTTAAATCGGTGAGTTGGTTTTGGAGAAGAAGATTTTTAATGATTAAATTGTGATTTTCGTAAAATCAAGATGGCGGCCAAATCACGTGACCGATCCAAATGTCCTTCGCAAACTTGAAAGAGATCACTCCAAGGATGACATGAGTAAAATTTCAGTTAAATCAGTGTGTTGGTTCTGGAGAAGAAGATTTTTAAAATTAAATTAGTATTTTACGAAAATCCAATATGGCCGCCAGGTACCGCGACTATTCGAAATTTCTATACCCAGGTGCACGAGATCTCATAGGTACCTATTAGCCCTGCAAGTTTCAGAAGTTTGCGGTAAGCGGTGTTTGAGTTCTAGGTCGACAAAAAAAGAGCGGAAGAAGAAGAAGAAGTAGAATTAAAGCTGCAAGCAGCGTTGGCGGGGCCCAAGCGGTGAACATGGTTGAAAAATCTTGCAATAATGATATTATGTGCAAAATTCGAGCTTGAAAAAGTAGGATTTTGAACATCATCTAATAGTTACTGTACGTTTCACTTGGAATTTAATATTTTACGGAAAATCCAATATGGCGGCCAAACCACGAGACCGATCAAAACCTATTTCACAAACTTGAAACACATCACTTTAAAGATGGTATATGCAAAATTTCAGTCAATTCGATGTTTGTTCGGGAGAAGAAGATTTTTAAAGATTAAATCACGATTTTCGAAAAATCCAATATGGCGGCCAAACCACGTGACCGATCAAAAGGCCTTTCGCAAACTTGAAAGAGATCACACTAAAGATGTTACACGTCAAATTTCAATCGAATCTGTGTATTGGTTCTGGAGTAGAAGATTTTTAAAGATTAAATCACGATTTTCGCAAAATCGAATATGGCGGCCAAACCATGTGACCGATCAAAACGCCTTTCGCAAACTTGAAAGAGATTACACTTAAGATGTTACATGTCAAATTTCAGTCGAATCGGTGTGTTGGTTCTGGAGAAGAAGATTTTCAACAATTAAATCAGATTTTTCGCAAAATCCAATATGGCGGCCAGACCAAGTGACCGATCAAAACGCGTTTTGCAAACTTGAAAGAGATCACACTTAAGATGTTATATGTCAAATTTCAGTCGAATCGGTGTGTTGGTTCTGGAGAAGAAGATTTTTAAAGATTAAATCACGATTTTCGCAAAAATCCAATATGGCGGCCAGACCACGTGACCGATTAAAACGCCTTTCGCAAACTTGAAAGAGATCACACTTAAGATGCTACATGTCAAATTTCAGTTGAATCGGTGTGTTTGTTCTGGAGAAGAAGATTTTTGAAGATTAAATCACGATTTTTGCAAAATCCAATATGGCGGCCAAACCACGTGACCGATCAAAACGCCTTTCGCAAACTTGAAAGAGATCACACTTAAGATGTTACATGTGAAATTTCAGTCAAATCGGTTGTTTTGGTTCTGGAGAAGAAGATTTTTAAAGATTAAATCACGATTTTCGCAAAATCCAATATGGCGGCCAAGGTCACGTGACCGCATGCGATTTTATTGGCAAATTCTTAAGACCTTAGGCCATGCTTGCTATACAAAAAATTTCAAATCGACTAGACCCCTGGGTCTTCTGGAAAGCCATTTTTAGGTTTTTGGAAAATCCAATATGGCCGCCAGGTCACGTGACCAATCGAAATTTGTATACCCAGGTGCACGAAATCTCATAGGTACCTATTAGCCCTGCAAGTTTCAGAAGTTTGCGGTAAGCGGTGGTTGAGTTCTAGGTCGACAAAAAAGAGCAGAAGAAGAAGAAGAAGAAGAAGAAGAAGAAGAAGAAGAAAGTTGAACTCCTATAAAACCAATAGGGGCCCAGCCGGTCGGCTTGGGCCCTAATTAAAGCTGCAAGCAGCGTTGGCGGGGCCCAAGCGGATAACATGGTTGAAAGATCTTGCACTAATGATATTATGTGCAAAATTCGATCTTGCAAAAGTATGATTTTTAACATCATCTCATAGTTACTGTATGTGTCAGTGGGAAATGCATGTTTTACGTAAAATCCAATATGGCGGCCAAACCACGTGACCGATCAAAATGCCTTTCACAAACTTGTAAGAGATCACACTTAAGATGTTACATGTCAAAATTCCGTTGAATCGGTGTGTTGGTTCTGCAGAAGAAGATCTTTAAAGATTAAATAATGATTTTCGCAAAAATCGAATATGGCGGCCAGACCACGTGACCAATCAAAACGATTTTCGCAAACTTGAAAGAGATCATACTTAAGATGTTACATGTCAAATTTCAGTCGAATCGGGGTGTTGGTTCTGGAGAAGAAGATTTTTGAAGATTAAATCACGATTTTCTCAAAATCCAATATGGCGGCCAAACCAAGTGACCGATCAAAACGCCTTTCGCAAACTTGAAAGAGATCACACTTAAGATGTTACATGTGAAATTTCAGTCGAATCAGTGTTTTGGTTCTGGAGAAGAAGATTTTTAAAGATTAAATAACGATTTTCGCAAAAATCCAATATGGCGGCCAGACCATGTGACTGATCAAAACGCCTTTCGCAAACTTGAAAGAGATCACACTAAAGATGTTACATGTCAAATTTCAGTTGAATCAGGGTGTTGGTTCTGGAGAAGAAGATTTTTGAAGATTAAATCACGATTTTCTCAAAATCCAATATGGCGGCCAAACCACGTGACCGATCAAAACGCCTTTTGCAAACTTGAAAGAGATCACACTTAAGATGTTACATGTGAAATTTCAGTCCAATCGGTGTTTTGGTTCTGGAGAAGAAGATTTTTAAAGATTAAATGGGTATTTTTCAAAAATCCAATATGGCGGCCAAGGTCACGTGACCGCATGCGATTTTATTGGCAAATTCTGAAGACCTTAGGCCATGCTTGCTATACAAAAAATTTCAAATCTACTAGACCCCTGGGTCTTCTGGAGAAGCCATTTTTAGGTTTTTGGAAAATCCAATATGGCCGCCAGGTCATGTGACCAATCGAAATTTGTATACCCAGGTGCACGAGATCTCATAGGTACCTATTAGCCCTGCAAGTTTCAGAAGTTTGCGGTAAGCGGTGTTTGAGTTCTAGGTCGACAAAAAAAGAGCGGAAGAAGAAGAAGAAGTAGAAGAAGAAGAAGAAGAAGAAAGTTGAACTCCTATAAAACCAATAGGGGCCCAGCCGGTTGGCTTGGGCCCCTAATTAAAGCTGCAAGCAGCGTTGGCGGGGCCCAAGCGGTTAACACGGTTGAAAAATCTTGCACTAATGATACTATGTGCAAAATTGGAGCTTGAAAGTAGGATTTTGGACATCATCTAATAGTTACTGTAGGTTTCACTTGGAATTTAATATTTTACAGAAAATCCAATATGGCGGCCAAACCACGTGACCAATCAAAACGCCTTTCGCAAACTTGAAAGAGATCACACTTAAGATGGTCTATGCAAAATTTCAGTCAAATCGGTGTGTTGGTTCTGGAGAAGAAGATTTTCAAAGATTAAATCACGATTTTAGCAAAATCCAATATGGCGGCCAAACCATGTGACAGATCAAAACGCCTTTCGAAAACTTGAAAGAGATCACACTGAAGATGTTACATGTTCAATTTCGTTGGAATTGGTGTGTTGGTTTTGGAGAAGAAAATTTTTAAATATTAAATCATGATTTTCCTAAAATCCAATATGGCGGCCAAACCACGTGACCGATCAAAACGCCTTTCGCAAATTTGAAAGAGATCACACTTAAGATATTATATGTCAAATTTCAGTCGAATCTGTGATTTGGTTCTGGAGAAGAAGATTTTTAAAGATTAAATCACGATTTTCGAAAAATCCAATATGGCGGCCAAACGTCGTGACCGATCCAAACGCCTTTCGCAAACTTGAAAGAGATCACACTTAAGATGTTACATGTCGAACTTCAGTCGAATCGGTGTGTTGGTTCTGGAGAAGAAGATTTTTGAAGATTAAATCACGATTTTCTCAAAATCCAATATGGCGGCCAAACCACGTGACCGATCAAAACGCCTTTCGCAAACTTGAAAGACATCACACTTGAGATGTTACATGTGAAATTTCAGTCGAATCGGTGTTTTGGTTCTGGAGAAGAAGATTTTTAAAGATTAAATTGGTATTTTTCAAAAATCCAATATGGCGGCCAAGGTCACGTGACCGCACGCGATTTATTGGCAAATTTTAAAGACCTTACGCCATGCTTGCTATACAAAAAATTTTAAATCGACTAGACCCCTGGGTATTCTGGAGAAGCCATTTTCAGGTTTTTGGAAAATCCAATATGGCCGCCAGGTCATGTGACCAATCGAAATTTGTATACCCAGGTGCACAAGATCTCATAGGTACCTATTAGCCCTGCAAGTTTCAGAAGTTTGCGGTAAGCGGTGTTTGAGTTCTAGGTCGACAAAAAAAGAGCGGAAGAAGAAGAAGAAGTAGAAGAAGAAGAAGAAAGTTGAATTAAAGCTGCAAGCAGCGTTGGCGGGGCCCAAGCGGTGAACATGGTTGAAAAATCTTGCAATAATGATATTATGTGCAAAATTCGAGCTTGAAAAAGTAGGATTTTGAACATCATCTAATAGTTACTGTACGTTTCACTTGGAATTTAACATTTTACGGAAAATCTAATATGGCAGCCAAACAACGAGACCGATCAAAACCTATTTCACAAACTTGAAACACATCACTTTAAAGATGGTATATGCAAAATTTCAGTCAATTCGATGTTTGTTCGGGAGAAGAAGATTTTTAAAGATTAAATCACGATTTTCGAAAAATCCAATATGGCGGCCAAACCATGTGACCGATCAAAACGCCTTTCGCAAACTCGAAAGAGATTACACTTAAGATGTAACATGTCAAATTTCAGTGGAATCGGTGTGTTTCTTCTGGAGAAGAAGATTTTTGAAGATTAAATCACGATTTTTGCAAAATCCAATATGGCGGCCAAACCACGTGACCGATCAAAACGCCTTTCGCAAACTTGAAAGAGATCACACTTAAGATGTTACATGTGAAATTTCAGTCAAATCGGTGTTTTGGTTCTGGAGAAGAAGATTTTTAAAGATTAAATCACGATTTTCGCAAAATCCAATATGGCGGCAAAGGTCACGTGACCGCATGCGATTTTATTGGCAAATTCTGAAGACCTTAGGCCATGCTTGCTATACAAAAAATTTCAAATCGACTAGACCCCTGGGTCTTCTGGAGAAGCCATTTTTAGGTTTTTGGAAAATCCAATATGGCCGCCAGGTCACGTGACCAATCAAAATTTGTATACCCAGGTGCACGAGATCTCATAGGTACCTATTAGCCCTGCAAGTTTCAGAAGTTGGCGGTAAGCGGTGGTTGAGTTCTAGGTCGACAAAAAAAGAGCGGAAGAAGAAGAAGAGAAGAAGAAGAAAGAAGAAGAGAATATGAACTCCTACGAAACCAATAGGGGCCCAGCCGGTAGGCTTGGGCCCCTAATTAAAGCTGCAAGCAGCGTTGGCGGGGCCAAGCGGATAACATGGTTGAAAGATCTTGCACTAATGATATTATGTGCAAAATTCGATCTTGGAAAAGTATGATTTTGAACATCATCTCATAGTTACTGTACGTGTCATTGGAATTGCATGTTTTACGTAAAATCCAATATGGCGGCGAAATATGAAGGATGTAGCACTTGTGGTTACTGAGTTATGGACATATACTCATATTTCAGGGCAAAGGTCATCGAGGTCACGTGACATTTTGTCAAAAAAATGCAAAGCTTAGTTATCCCTATATACCAAAAATCAGACCTCTAGCTCTATTGGCTGGCTCAGAATTAGATATGCGCATAAATAATGAGGTACAGGATGTGGTGTCATAAGGTCTCCCATCATACCAATATGAAGGGTGTAGCACTTGTGGTTACTGAGTTATGGACATATACGTATATTCAAGGTCAAAGGTCATCGAGGTCACGTGACATTATGTCAAAAAATTGCATTGCTAAGTAATCCCTATATACCAAAAATCAGACCTTTAGCTCTATTGGCTGGCTGAGGATTAGATATACGCATAATTAATGAGGTACAGGATGTAGTGTCATAAGGTCTCCCATCATACCAAATATGAAGGCTGTAGCACTTGTGGTTACTGAGTTATGGACATATAAGTATATTCAAGGTCAAAGGTCATCGAGGTCACATGATATTTTGTCAAAAAATTGTATTGCTAAGTTATCCCTATATACCAAAAATAAGACCTCTAGCTCTATTGGCTGGCTCAGAATTAGATATGCGCATAATTAATGAGGTACAGGATGTGGTGTCATAAGGTCTCCCATCATACCAAATATGAAGGCTGTAGCACTTGTGGTTACTTAGTTATGAACATATACGTATATTTAAGGTCAAAGGTTATTGAGGTCACATGACAATTTGTCAAAAAAATTGTATTGCTAAGTTATGCCTATATACCAAAAATCAGACCTCTAGCTCTATTGGCTTGCCCAAAATTAGATATGTGCATATTTAATGAGGTACCGGATATGGCACCATAAGGTCTCCCATCCTGCCAAATATGAAGGATGTAGCACTTGTGGTTACTTAGTTATGGACATACACTCGTATATTCAAGGTCAAAGGTCATCGAGGTCACATGACATTTTGTCAAAAAAATTGTTTTGCTAAGTTATGCCTATATACCAAAAATCAGACCTCTAGCTCTATTGGCTTGCCCAGAATTAGATATGTGCATATTTAATGAGGTACCGGATATGGCACCATAAGGTCTCCCATCATACCAAATATGAAGGGTGTAGCACTTGTGGTTACTTAGTTATGAACATATACGTATATTTAAGGTCAAAGGTCATTGAGGTCACATGACATTTGTCAAAAAAATTGTATTGCTAAGTTATGCCTATATACCAAAAATCAGACCTCTAGCTCTATTGGCTTGCCCAGAATTTGATATGTGCATATTTAATGAGGTACCGGATATGGCACCATAAGGTCTCCCATCCTACCAAATATGAAGGATGTAGCACTTGTGGTTCCTAAGTTATGGACGTATATGTATATTTAAGGTCAAAGGTCATCGAAGTCATGTGACATTTTGTTAAAAAAATTGTTTTTCGTAGTTATCCCTATATACCAAAAATCTGACCTCTTGCTCTATTGGATTGCTCAGAATTAGATATGACTCTTACATAGGCCAGAATAAGCCATTTGTATAGCTTAGCTGCAGAGGTATAGGGGAGGTCAAAGGTCATTGAAAAATCAGAAAAATAATACTTTAAAAATTTTCTTCTCAAAAACTGCCTGGTTAATTTCCTTGAAATTTATTATATAGCATCTAGTAGTATGGCCTATAAAGTTTGCGAAAAGATTTTGGTGTTAGTTCTGGAGAAAAAGTTTTTGAATGATAAAATTGCGATTTTTCGAAAATCCAATGTGGCGGCCAAATCATGTGACCGATCCAAATGTCTTTCGCAAACTTAAAAGAGATCACTCTAAGGATGACATGAGTAAAATTTCAGTTAAATCGGTGTGTTTGTTCTGGAGAAGAAGATTTTTAATGATTAAATTGCGATTTTCGTAAAATCCAAGATGGCGGCCAAATCATGTGACCAATCCAAATGTCTTTCGCAAACTTGAAACAGATCACTCTAAGGATGACATGAGTAAAATTTCAGTTAAATCGGTGTGTTGGTTCTGGAGAAGAAGATTTTTAATGATTAAATTGCGATTTTCGTAAAATCCAAGATGGCGGCCAAATCACGTGACCGATCTAAACGTCTTTCGCAAACTTGAAAGAGATCACTCTAAGGATGACATGAGTAAAATTTCAGTTAAATCGGTGTGTTGGTTCTGGAGAAGAAGATTTTTAATGATTAAATTGCGATTTTCGTAAAATCCAAGATGGCGGCCAAATCACGTGACCGATCAAAACGTCTTTCGCAAACTTGAAAGAGATCACTCTAAGGATGACATGAGTAAAATTTCAGTTTAAATCGGTGTGTTGGTTCTGGAGAAGAAGATTTTTAATGATTAAATTGCGATTTTCGTAAAATCCAAGATGGCGGCCAAATCACGTGACCGATCCAAATGTCTTTCGCAAACTTGAAAGAGATCACTCTAAGGATGACATGAGTAAAATTTCAGTTTAATTGGTGTGTTGGTTCTGGAGAAGAAGATTTTTAATGATTAAATTGCGATTTTCGTAAAATCCAAGATGGCGGCCAAATCACGTGACCGATCAAAACGTCTTTCGCAAACTTGAAAGAGATCACTCTAAGGATGACATGAGTAAAATTTCAGTTAAATCGGTGTGTTTGTTCTGGAGAAGAAGATTTTTAATGATTAAATTGCGATTTTAGTAAAATCCAAGATGGCGGCCAAATCACGTGACCGATCCAAACGTCTTTCGCAAACTTGAAAGAGATCACTCTAAGGATGACATGAGTAAAATTTCAGCTAAATCTGTATGTTGGTTCTGGAGAAGAAGATTTTTAAAATTAAATCGGTATTTTTCGAAAATCCAATATGGCCGCCAGGTCACGTGACCAATCGAAATTTGTATACCCAGGTGCACGAGATCTCATAGGTACCTATTAGCCCTGCAAGTTTCAGAAGTTTGCGGTAAGCGGTGTTTGAGTTCTAGGTCGACAAAAAAAGAGCGGAAGAAGAAGAAGAAGTAGAAGAAGAAGAAGAAGATTAAAGCTGCAAGCAGCGTTGGCGGGGCCCAAGCGGATAACATGGTTGAAAGATCTTGCACTAATGATATTATGTGCAAAATTCGATCTTGCAAAAGTATGATTTTGAACATCATCTCATAGTTACTGTATGTGTCAGTGGGAAATGCATGTTTTACGTAAAATCCAATATGGCGGCCAAACCACGTGACCGATCAAAACGATTTTCACAAACTTGTAAGAGATACACTTAAGATGGTATATGTCAAAATTTCAGTTGAATTCGAGTGTTTGTTCTGGAGAAGAAGATTTTTAAAGATTAATAATGATTTTCGCAAAAATCGACTATGGCGGCCAGACCACGTGACCGATCAAAACGATTTTCGCAAACTTGAAAGAGATCATACTTAAGATGTTACATGTCAAATTTCAGTCGAATCGGGGTGTTGGTTCTGGAGAAGAAGATTTTTGAAGATTAAATCACGATTTTCTCAAAATCCAATATGGCGGCCAAACCAAGTGACCGATCAAAACGCCTTTCACAAACTTGAAAGAGATCACACTTAAGATGTTACATGTGAAATTTCAGTCGAATCAGTGCTTTGGTTCTGGAGAAGAAGATTTTTAAAGATTAAATAACGATTTTCGCAAAAATCCATATGGCGGCCAGACCATGTGACTGATCAAAACGCCTTTCGCAAACTTGAAAGAGATCACACTAAAGATGTTACATGTCAAATTTCAGTTGAATCAGGGTGTTGGTTCTAGAGAAGAAGATTTTTGAAGATTAAATCACGATTTTCTCAAAATCCAATATGGCGGCCAAACCACGTGACCGATCAAAACGCCTTTCGCAAACTTGAAAGAGATCACACTTAAGATGTTACATGTGAAATTTCAGTCCAATCGGTGTTTTGGTTCTGGAGAAGAAGATTTTTAAAGATTAAATTGGTATTTTTCAAAAATCCAATATGGCGGCCAAGGTCACGTGACCGCATGCGATTTTATTGGCAAATTCTGAGACCTTAGGCCATGCTTGCTATACAAAAAATTTCAAATCGACTAGACCCCTGGGTCTTCTGGAGAAGCCGTTTTTAGGTTTTTGGAAAATCCAATATGGCCGCCAGGTCATGTGACCAATCGAAATTTGTATACCCAGGTGCACGAGATCTCATAGGTACCTATTAGCCCTGCAAGTTTCAGAAGTTTTCGGTAAGCGGTGTTTGAGTTCTAGGTCGACAAAAAAAGAGCGGAAGAAGAAGAAGAAGAAGAAGTAGAAGAAGAAGAAGAAGAAAGTTGAACTCCTATAAAACCAATAGGGGCCCAGCCGGTTGGCTTGGGCCCCTAAAGAAAGTTGAACTCCTATAAAACCAATAGGGGCCCAGCCGGTTGGCTTGGGCCCCTAATTAAAGCTGCAAGCAGCGTTGGCGGGGCCCAAGCGGATAACATGGTTGAAAGATCTTGCACTAATGATATTATGTGCAAAATTCGATCTTGCAAAAGTATGATTTTGAACATCATCTCATAGTTACTGTATGTGTCAGTGGGAAATGCATGTTTGACGTAAATCCAATATGGCGGCCAAACCACGTGACCAATCAAAATGCCTTTCACAAACTTGTAAGAGATCACACTTAAGATGTTACATGTCAAAATTCAGTTGAATCAGTATGTTGGTTCTGCAGAAGAAGATTTTTAAAGATTAAATGATGATTTTCACAAAAATCGAATATGGCGGCCAGACCACGTGACCGATCAAAACGATTTTCGCAAACTTGAAAGAGATCATACTTAAGATGTACATGTCAAATTTCAGTCGAATCGGGGTGTTGGTTCTGGAGAAGAAGATTTTTGAAGATTAAATCACGATTTTCTCAAAATCCAATATGGCGGCCAAACCAAGTGACCGATCAAAACGCCTTTCGCAAACTTGAAAGAGATCACACTTAAGATGTTACATGTGAAATTTCAGTTGAATCAATGTTTTGGTTCTGGAGAAGAAGATTTTTAAAGATTAAATAACAATTTTCGCAAAAATCCAATATGGCGGCCAGACCATGTGACTGATCAAAACGCCTTTCGCAAACTTGAAAGAGATCACACTGAAGATGTTACATGTCAAATTTCAGTTGAATCAGGGTGTTGGTTCTGGAGAAGAAGATTTTTGAAGATTAAATCACGATTTTCTCAAAATCCAATATGGCGGCCAAACCACGTGACCGATCAAAACGCCTTTCGCAAACTTGAAAGAGATCACACTTAAGATGTTACATGTGAAATTTCAGTCCAATCGGTGTTTTGGTTCTGGAGAAGAAGATTTTTAAAGATTAAATGGGTATTTTTCAAAAATCCAATATGGCGGCCAAGGTCACGTGACCGCATGCGATTTTATTGGCAAATTCTGAAGACCTTAGGCCATGCTTGCTATACAAAAAATTTCAAATCTACTAGACCCCTGGGTCTTCTGGAGAAGCCATTTTTAGGTTTTTGGAAAATCCAATATGGCCGCCAGGTCATGTGACCAATCGAAATTTGTATACCCAGGTGCACGAGATCTCATAGGTACCTATTAGCCCTGCAAGTTTCAGAAGTTTGCGGTAAGCGGTGTTTGAGTTCTAGGTCGACAAAAAAAGAGCGGAAGAAGAAGAAGAAGTAGAAGAAGAAGAAGAAGAAGAAGAAAGTTGAACTCCTATAAAACCAATAGGGGCCCAGCCGGTTGGCTTGGGCCCCTAATTAAAGCTGCAAGCAGCGTTGGCGGGGCCCAGCGGTTAACATGGTTGAAAAATCTTGCACTAATGATATTATGTGCAAAATTCGAGCTTGCAAAAGTAGGATTTTGAAAATCATCTAATAGTTACTGTACGTTTCACTTGGAATTTAATATATTACGGAAAATCCAATATGGCGGCCAAACCACGTGACCGATCAAAACGCCTTTCGCAAACTTGAAAGAGACAACACTTAAGATGTTACATGTCAAATTTAAGTCAAATCGGTGGGTTGGTTCTGGAGAAGAAGATTTTTAAAGATTAAATCATGATTTTCGCAAAAATCCAATATGGCGGCCAAACCACATGACCGATCAAAACGCCTTTCGCAAACTGGCAAGAGATCACACTTAAGATGTTACATATCAAATTTCACTAGAATTGGTGTGTTGGTTCTGGAGAAGAAGATTTTTGAAGATTAAATCACGATTTTCGCAAAATCCAATATGGCAGCCAGACCACATGACCGATCAAAACGCCTTTTGCAAACTGGAAAGAGATCACACTTAAGATGTTACATATAAAATTTCAGTAGAATCGGTGTGTTGGTTCTGGAGAAGAAGATTTTTAAAGATTAATCACGATTTTCGCAAAATCCAATATGGCGGCCAACCACATGACCGATCAAAACGCCTTTCGCAAACTTGAAAGAGATCACACTTAAGATGTTACATGTGAATTTTAGTCGAATCGGTGTGTTGGTTCTGGAGAAGAAGATTTTTGAAGATTAAATCACGATTTTCGCAAAATCCAATATGGCGGCCAGACCACATGACCGATCAAAACGCCTTCCGCAAACTTGAAAGAGATCACACTTAAGATGCAATTTATCAAATTTCAGTAGAATAATGTGTTGGTTCTGGAGAAGATGATTTTTAAAGATTAAATCACGATTTTCGCAAAATCCAATATGGCGGCCAAACCACGTGACCGATCAAAACGCCTTTCGCAAACTTGAAAGAGATCACACTTAAGATGTTACATGTGAAATTTTAGTCGAATCGGTGTTTTGGTTCTGGAGAAGAAGATTTTTAAAGATTAAATTGGTATTTTTCAAAAATCCAATATGGCGGCCAAGGTCACGTGACCGCATGCGATTTTATTGGCAAATTTTAAAGACCTTAGGCCATGCTTGCTATACAAAAAATTTCAAATCGACTAGACCCCTAGGTTATCTGGAGAAGCCATTTTTAGATTTTTGGAAAATCCAATATGGCCGCCAGGTCGCGCGACTATTCGAAATTTCTATACCCAGGTGCACGAGATCTCATAGGTACCTATTAGCCCTGCAAGTTTCAGAAGTTTGCGGTAAGCGGTGTTTGAGTTCTAGGTCGACAAAAAAAGAGCGGAAGAAGAAGAAGAAGTAGAAGAAGAAGAAGAAGAATTAAAGCTGCAAGCAGCGTTGGCGGGGCCCAAGCGGTGAACATGGTTGAAAAATCTTGCAATAATGATATTATGTGCAAAATTCGAGCTTGAAAAAGTAGGATTTTGAACATCATCTAATAGTTACTGTACGTTTCACTTGGAATTTAATATTTTACGGAAAATCCAATATGGCGGCCAAACCAGGCGACCGATCAAAAGGCCTTTCACAAACTTGAAAGAGATCACACTAAAGATGTTACATGTCAAATTTCAATCGAATCTGTGTATTGGTTCTGGAGTAGAAGATTTTTAAAGATTAAATCACGATTTTCGCAAAATCCAATATGGCGGCCAAACCATGTGACTGATCAAAACGCCTTTCGCAAACTCGAAAGAGATTACACTTAAGATGTTACATGTCAAATTTCAGTGGAATCGGTGTGTTGGTTCTGGAGAAGAAGATTTTCAACAATTAAATCAGATTTTTCGCAAAATCCAATATGGCGGCCAGACCAAGTGACTGATCAAGACGCGTTTCGCAAACTTGAAAGAGATCACACTTAAGATGTTATATGTCAAATTTCAGTCGAATCGGTGTGTTGGTTCTGGAGAAGAAGATTTTTAAAGATTAAATCACGATTTTTGCAAAATCCAATATGGCGGCCAAACCACGTGACCGATTAAAACGCCTTTCGCAAACTTGAAAAAGATCACACTTAAGATGTTACATGTGAAATTTCAGTCAAATCGGTGTTTTGGTTCTGGAGAAGAAGATTTTTAAAGATTAAATCACGATTTTCGCAAAATCCAATATGGCGGCCAAGGTCACGTGACCGCATGCGATTTTATTGGCAAATTCTTAAGGCCTTAGGCCATGCTTGCTATACAAAAAATTTCAAATCGACTAGACCCCTGGGTCTTCTGGAGAAGCCATTTTTAGGTTTTTGGAAAATCCAATATGGCCGCCAGGTCACGTGACCAATCGAAATTTGTATACCCAGGTGCACGAGATCTCATAGGTACCTATTAGCCCTGCAAGTTTCAGAAGTTTGCGGTAAGCGGTGGTTGAGTTCTAGGTCGACAAAAAAAGAGCGGAAGAAGAAGAAGAAGAAGAGAAGAGTAGAAGAAGAAAGTTGAACTCCTATAAAACCAATAGGGGCCCAGCCGGTTGGCTTGGGCCCAAGCGGTTAACATGGTTTCAAGCTCTTGAAGAGATGGTAATATGTGAATAAATTGAGCATTGAAAAGTCTTTTAGTTGTTGTAAAGAAGGATTTTTAACATCATCTCATAGTAACTATAGGTTTCATTCGTAATCATATGTTTTACACAAAATCCAAAATGGTATTGCGATTTTCGCAATATCCAAGATGGTGGCCAAATCACGTGACCGATCCAAATGTTTTTTGCAACCTTGAAAGAGACCTCTCTAAGGATGACATGAGTAAAATTTCAGCTCAATCAGTGTGTTACTTCTGGAGCAGAAGATTTTTGAAGATTAAATTGGTAGTTTTTGAAAATCCGATATGGCGGCCAAACCACGTGACCGATCAAAACGCCTTTCGCAAACTTGAAAGAGATCACACTTAAGATGTTACATGTCAAATTTCAATCGAATCAGTGAGTTGGTTCTGGAGGAGAAGATTTTTAAAGATTAAATCACGATTCTCTCAAAATCCAATATGGCGGCCAAACCACGTGACCGTTCAAAACGCCTTTCGCAAACTTGAAAGAGATCACACTTAAGATGTTACATGTCAAATTTCATTTGAATCGGTGTGTTGGTTCTGGAGAAGAAGATTTTTAAAGATTAATCACGATTTTAGCAAAATCCAATATGGCGGCCAAACCACGCGACTGATCAAAATGCCTTTTGCAAACTTGAAAGAGATCACACTTAAGATGTTGCATGTCAAATTTCAGTCGAATCGGTGAGTTGGTTCTGGAGAAGAAGATTTTTAAAGATTAAATCACGATTTTCTCAAAATCCAATATGGCGGCCAAACCACGTGACGGATCAAAATGCCTTTCGCAACTTGAAAGAGATCACACTTAAGATATTACATGTAAAATTTCAATCAAATTGGTGCATGGGTTCTTGAGAAGAAGATTTTTAAAGATTAAATCACGATTTTCTGAAAATCAAATATGGCGGCCAAACCACGTGACCGATCAAAACGCCTTTCGCAAACTTGAAACAGAACACACTTAAGATGTTGCATGTCAAATTTCAGTCGAATCTCTGCGTTGGTTCTGGAGAAGAAGATTTTTAAAGACTAAATCACGATTTTAGCAAAATCCAATATGGCGGCCAAACCACGTGACTGATCAAAATGCCTTTTGCAAACTTGAAAGAGATCACACTTAAGATATTACATGTAAAATTTCAATCAAATCGGTGCATGGGTTCTTGAGAAGAAGATTTTTAATGATTAAATCACGATTTTCTGAAAATCCAATATGGCGGCCAAACCACGTGACCGATCAAAACGCCTTTCGCAAACTTGAAACAGAACACACTTAAGATGTTGCATGTCAAATTTCAGTCGAATCTCTGCGTTGGTTCTGGAGAAGAAGATTTTTAAAGACTAAATCACGATTGTCTCAAAATCCAATATGGCGGCCAAACCACTTGACCGATCAAAACGTCTTTCGCAAACTTGAAAGAAAACACTCTAAGGATGACATGAGCAAAATTTCAGCTGAATCAGTGTGTTGGTTCTGGAGAAGAAGATTTTTGAAGATTAAATTGCGATTTACGCAAAATCCAAGATGGCGGCCAAATCACGTGACCGATCCGGATGTCTTTTGCAAACTTGAAAGAGATCACTCTAAGGATGACATGAGTAAAATTTCAGTTCAATCGGTGGCATTGGTTCTGGAGAAGAAGATTTTGAAGATTAAATTGGTATTTAATGAAAATCCAAGATGGCGGCCAAGGTCACGTGACCGCATGCGATTTTATTTGCAAATCCTTAAGACCTTAGGCCATGCTTGCTATACAAAAAATTTCAAATCGACTAGACCCCTAGGTATTCTGGAGAAGCCATTTTTAGGTTTTTTGAAAATCCAATATGGCGGCTAGGTCACGTGACCAATCGAAATTTCAAGGGTCAGGTGCACGAGAACTAACTACCAAGCACTTGCCCTGCAAGTTTGAGAAGTTTTCGTTCAGCCGTTTAAGAGATCTAGGTTGACAAAGAAACGGCAGAAGAAGAAGAAGAGGAGGAGGAGGAGGAGGAAGAAGAAATAGTAGAACTCGAGCAATACCAATAGGGGCCCAGCCGGTCGGCTTGGGCCCCTAAGAAGAAAGTTGAACTCCTATAAAACCAATAGGGGCCCAGCCGGTCGGCTTGGGCCCCTAATTAAAGCTGCAAGCAGCGTTGGCGGGGCCCAAGCGGATAACATGGTTGAAAGATCTTGCACTAATGATATTATGTGCAAAATTCGATCTTGCAAAAGTATGATTTTGAACATCATCTCATAGTTACTGTATGTGTCAGTGGGAAATGCATGTTTTACGTAAAATCCAATATGGCGGCCAAACCACGTGACCGATCAAAATGCCTTTCACAAACTTGTAAGAGATCACACTTAAGATGTTACATGTCAAAATTCAGTTGAATCGGTGTGTTGGTTCTGCAGAAGAAGATTTTTTAAGATTAAATAATGATTTTCGCAAAAATCGAATATGGCGGCCAGACCACATGACCGATCAAAATGATTTTCGCAAACTTGAAAGAGATCATACTTAAGATGTTACATGTCAAATTTCAATCGAATCTGTGTATTGGTTCTGGAGTAGAAGATTTTTAAAGATTAAATCACGATTTTCGCAAAATCCAATATGGCGGCCAAACCACGTGACCGATCAAAATGCCTTTCACAAACTTGTAAGAGATCACACTTAAGATGTTACATGTCAAAATTCAGTTGAATCGGTGTGTTGGTTCTGCAGAAGAAGATTTTTAAAGATTAAATAATGATTTTCGCAAGAATCGAATATGGCGGCCAGACCACGTGACCGATCAAAACGATTTTCGCAAACTTGAAAGAGATCATACTTAAGATGTTACATGTCAAATTTCAGTCGTATCGGGGTGTTGGTTCTGGAGAAGAAGATTTTTGAAGATTAAATCACGATTTTCTCAAATCCAATATGGCGGCCAAACCAAGTGACCGATCAAAACGCCTTTCGCAAACTTGAAAGAGATCACACTTAAGATGTTACATGTGAAATTTCAGTTGAATCAGTGTTTTGGTTCTGGAGAAGAAGATTTTTAAAGATTAAATAACGATTTTCGCAAAAATCAAATATGGCGGCCAGACCATGTGACTGATCAAAACGACTTTCGCAAACTTGAAAGAGATCACACTTAAGATGTTACATGTCAAATTTCAGTTGAATCAGGGTGTTGGTTCTGGAGAAGAAGATTTTTGAAGATTAAATCACGATTTTCTCAAAATCCAATATGGCGGCCAAACCACGTGACCGATCAAACGCCTTTCGCAAACTTGAAAGAGATCACACTTAAGATGTTACATGTGAAATTTCAGTCCAATCGGTGTTTGGTTCTGGAGAAGAAGATTTTTAAAGATTAAATGGGTATTTTTCAAAAATCCAATATGGCGGCCAAGGTCACGTGACCGCATGCGATTTTATTGGCAAATTCTGAAGACCTTAGGCCATGCTTGCTATACAAAAAATTTCAAATCTACTAGACCCCTGGGTCTTCTGGAGAAGCCATTTTTAGGTTTTTGGAAAATCCAATATGGCCGCCAGGTCATGTGACCAATCGAAATTTGTATACCCAGGTGCACGAGATCTCATAGGTACCTATTAGCCCTGCAAGTTTCAGAAGTTTGCGGTAAGCAGTGTTTGAGTTCTAGGTCGACAAAAAATGAGCGGAGAAGAAGAAGAAGTAGAAGAAGAAGAAGAAGAAGAATTAAAGCTGCAAGCAGCGTTGGCGGGGCCCAAGCGGTTAACATGGTTGAAAAATCTTGCACTAATGGTATTATGTGCAAAATTCGAGCTTTGATAGTAGGATTTTGAACATCATCTAATAGTTACTGTACGTTTCACTTGGAATTTAATATTTTACGGAAAATCCAATATGGCGGCCAAACCACATGACCGATCAAAACGCCTTTCGCAAACTTGAAAGAGATCACACTAAAGATGTTACACATAAAATTACAGCTCAATCGGTGTGTTGGTTGTGGAGAAGAAAATTTTTAAAGATTAAATCATGATTTTCCTAAAATCCAATATGGCGGCCAAACCACGTGATCGATCAAAACGCCTTTCGCAAACTTGAAAGAGATAACTCTAAGGATGACATGAGGAAAATTTCAGCTGAATCGGTGTTTTGGTTCTGGAGAAGAAGATTATTGAAGATTAAATTGCGATTTTCGCAAAATCCAAGATGGCGGCCAAACCACGTGACCGATCAAAATGTCTTTCGCAAACTTGAAAGAGATCACTCTAAGGATGACATGAGTAAAATTTCAGCTAAATCGGTGTTTTGGTTCTGGAGAAGAAGATTTTTAAAGATTAAATGGGTATTTTTCGAAAATCCAATATGGCCGCCAAGGTCACGTGACCGCACGCGATTTTATTTGCAAAATCTGAAGACCTTAGGCCATGCTTGCTGTACAAAAAATTTCAAACTTACTAGACCCCTAGGTATTCTGGAGAAGCCATTTTTAGGTTTTTGGAAAATCCAATATGGCCGCCAGGTCACGTGACCAATGAAAATTTCAAGGGTCAGGTGCACGAGTACTAATTGACACCAATAAGTCCTGCAAGTTTGAGAAGTTTTCGTTCAGCCGTTTAAGAGATCTAGGTTGACAAAGAAACGGCAGAAGAAGAAGAAGAAGAAGAAGAAGAAGAAGAGGAAGAAATAGTAGAACTCGAGCAATAACAATAGGGGCCCAGCCGGTCGGCTTGGGCCCCTAATTAAAGCTGCAAGCAGCGTTGGCGGGGCCCAAGCGGTTAACATGGTTGAAAAATCTTGCACTAATGATATTATGTGCAAAATTCGAGCTTGAAAAAGTAGGATTTTGAACATCATCTAATAGTTACTGTACGTTTCACTTGGAATTTAATATTGTACGGAAAATCCAATATGGCGGCCAAACCACGAGACCGATCAAAACCTTGTTTCACAAACTTGAACACATCGCTTTAAAGATGGTATATGCAAAATTTCAGTCAATTCGATGTTTGTTCGGGAGAAGAAGATTTTTAAAGATGAAATCACGATTTTCGAAAAATCCAATATGGCGGCCAAACCACGAGACCGATCAAAAGGCCTTTCGCAAACTTGAAAGAGATCACACTAAAGATGTTACATGTCAAATTTCAATCGAATCTGTGTATTGGTTCTGGAGTAGAAGATTTTTAAAGATTAAATCACGATTTTCGCAAAATCCAATATGGCGGCCAAACCATGTGACCGATCAAAACGCCTTTCGCAAACTTGAAAGAGATCACACTTAAGATGTTATATGTCAAATTTCAGTCAAATCGGTGTGTTGGTTCTGGAGAAGAAGATTTTTAAAGATTAAATGAGGATTTTCGCAAAATCCAATATGGCGGCCAAACCACGTGACCGATTAAAACGCCTTTCGCAAACTTGAAAGAGATCACACTTAAGATGCTACATGTCAAATTTCAGTTGAATCGGTGTGTTCGTTCTGGAGAAGAAGATTTTTGAAGATTAAATCACGATTTTGCAAAATCCAATATGGCGGCCAAACCACGTGACCGATCAAAACGCCTTTCGCAAACTTGAAAGAAATCACACTTAAGATGTTACATGTGAAATTTCAGTCAAATCGGTGTTTTGGTTCTCGAGAAGAAGATTTTTAAAGATTAAATCACGATTTTTGCAAATCCAAAATGGCGGCCAAGGTCACGTGACCGCATGCGATTTTATTAGCAAATTCTAAAGACCTTAGGCCATGCTTGCTATACAAAAAATTTCAAATCGACTAGACCCCTGGGTCTTCTGGAGAAGCCATTTTTAGGTTTTTGGAAAATCCAATATGGCCGCCAGGTCACGTGACCAATCGAAATTTGTATACCCAGGTGCACGAGATCTCATAGGTACCTATTAGCCCTGCAAGTTTCAGAAGTTTGCGGTAAGCGGTGTTTGAGTTCTAGGTCGACAAAAAAAGAGCGGAAGAAGAAGAAGAAGAAGAAGAAGAAGAAGTAGAAGAAAGTTGAATTCCTATAAAACCAATAGGGGCCCAGCCGGTCGGCTTGGGCCCCTAATTAAAGCTGCAAGCAGCGTTGGCGGGGCCCAAGCGGTGAACATGGTTGAAAAATCTTGCAATAATGATATTATGTGCAAAATTCGAGCTTGAAAAAGTAGGATTTTGAACATCATCTAATAGTTACTGTACGTTTCACTTGGAATTTAATATTTTACGGAAAATCCAATATGGCGGCCAAACCACGATCCCGATCAAAACATATTTCACAAACTTGAAACAAATCACTTTAAAGATGGTATATGCAAAATTTCAGTCAATTCGATGTTTGTTCGGGAGAAGAAGATTTTTAAAGATTAAATCACGATTTTCGAAAAATCCAATATGGCGGCCAAACCACGTGACCGATCAAAAGGCCTTTCGCAAACTTGAAAGAGATCACACTAAAGATGTTACATGTCAAATTTCAATCGAATCTGTGTATTGGTTCTGGAGTAGAAGATTTTTAAAGATTAAATCACGATTTTAGCAAAATCCAATATGGCGGCCAAACCATGTGACCGATCAAAACGCCTTTCGCAAACTCAAAAGAGATTACACTTAAGATGTTACATGTCAAATTTCAGTCGAATCGGTGTGTTGGTTCTGGAGAAGAAGATTTTCAACAATTAAATCAGATTTTTCGCAAAATCCAATATGGCGGCCAGACCAAGTGACCGATCAAAACGCGTTTCGCAAACTTGAAAGAGATCACACTTAAGATGTTATATGTCAAATTTCAGTCGAATCGGTGTGTTGTTTCTGGAGAAGAAGATTTTTAAAGATTAAATCACGATTTTTGCAAAAATCCAATATGGCGGCCAGACCACTGACCGATTAAAACGCCTTTCGCAAACTTGAAAGAGATCACACTTAAGATGTTACGTGTCAAATTTCAGTTGAATCGGTGTGTTTGTTCTGGAGAAGAAGATTTTTGAAGATTAAATCACGATTTTTGCAAAATCCAATATGGTGGCCAAACCACGTGACCGATCAAAACGCCTTTCGCAAACTTGAAAGAAATCACACTTAAGATGTTACATGTGGAATTTCAGTTGAATCGGTGTTTTGGTTCTGGAGAAGAAGATTTTTAAAGATTAAATCACGATTTTTGCAAAATCCAATATGGCGGCCAAGGTCATGTGACCGCATGCGATTTTATTGGCAAATTCTTAAGACCTTAGGCCATGCTTGCTATACAAAAAATTTCAAATCGACTAGACCCCTGGGTCTTCTGGAGAGGCCATTTTTAGGTTTTTGGAAAATCCAATATGGCCGCCAGGTCACGTGACCAATCGAAATTTGTATACCCAGGTGCACGAGATCTCATAGGTACCTATTAGCCCTGCAAGTTTCAGAAGTTTGCGGTAAGCGGTGGTTGAGTTCTAGGTCGACAAAAAAAGAGCGGAAGAAGAAGAAGAAGAAGTAGAAGAAGAAAGTTGAACTCCTATAAAACCAATAGGGGCCCAGCCGGCTGGCTTGGGCCCCTAATTAAAGCTGCAAGCAGCGTTGGCGGGGCCCAAGCGGTGAACATGGTTGAAAAATCTTGCACTAATGATATTATGTGCAAAATTCGAGCTTGAAAAAGTAGGATTTTGAACATCATCTAATAGTTACTGTACGTTTCACTTGGAATTTAATATTTTACGGAAAATCCAATATGGCGGCCAAACCACGAGACCGATCAAAACCTATTTCACAAACTTGAAACACATCACTTTAAAGATGGTATATGCAAAATTTCAGTCAATTCGATGTTTGTTCGGGAGAAGAAGATTTTTAAAGATTAAATCACGATTTTCGAAAAATCCAATATGGCGGCCAAACCACGTGACCGATCCAAACGCCTTTCGCAAACTTGAAAGAGATCACACTAAAGATGTTACATGTCAAATTTCAATCGAATCTGTGTATTGGTTCTGGAGTAGAAGATTTTTAAAGATTAAATCACGATTTTCGCAAAATCCAATATGGCGGCCAAACCATGTGACCGATCAAAACGCCTTTCGCAAACTCGAAAGAGATTACACTTAAGATGTTACATGTCAAATTTCAGTCGAATCGGTGTGTTGGTTCTGGAGAAGAAGATTTTCAACAATTTAATCAGATTTTTCGCAAAATCGAATATGGCGGCCAGACCAAGTGACCGATCAAAACGCGTTTCGCAAACTTGAAAGAGATCAAACTTAAGATGTTACATGTCAAATTTCAGTTGGATCGGGGTGTTGGTTCTGGAGAAGAAGATTTTTAAAGATTAAATCACGATTTTCGCAAAAATCCAATATGGCGGCCAGACCACGTGACCGATTAAAACGCCTTTCGCAAACTTGAAAGAGATCACACGTAAGATGCTACATGTCAAATTTCAGTTGAATCGGTGTGTTTGTTTGTGGAGAAGAAGATTTTTGAAGATTAAATCACGATTTTTGCAAAATCCAATATGGCGGCCAAACCACGTGACTGATCAAAACGCCTTTCGCAAACTTGAAAGAGATCACACTTAAGATGTTACATGTGAAATTTCAGTCAAATCGGTGTTTTGGTTCTGGAGAAGAAGATTTTTAAAGATTAAATCACGATTTTCGCAAAATCCAATATGGCGGCCAAGGTCACGTGACCGCATGCGATTTTATTGGCAAATTCTTAAGACCTTAGGCCATGCTTGCTATACAAAAAATTTCAAATCGACTAGACCCCTGGGTCTTCTGGAGAAGCCATTTTTAGGTTTTTGGAAAATCCAATATGGCCGCCAGGTCACGTGACCAATCGAAATTTGTATACCCAGGTGCACGAGATCTCATAGGTACCTATTAGCCCTGCAAGTTTCAGAAGTTTGCGGTAAGCGGTGTTTGAGTTCTAGGTCGACAAAAAAAGAGCGGAAGAAGAAGAAGAAGTAGAAGAAGAAGAAGAAGAAGAAAGTTGAACTCCTATAAAACCAATAGGGGCCCAGCCGGTTGGCTTGGGCCCCTAATTAAAGCTGCAAGCAGCGTTGGCGGGGCCCAAGCGGTTGCCATGGTTGAAAAATCTTGCATTAATGATATTATGTGCAAAATTCGAGCTTGAAAAAGTAAGATTTTGAACATCATCGAATAGTTACTGTATGTTTCACTTGGAATTTAATATTTTACGGAAAATCCAATATGGCGGCCAAACCACGTGACTGATCAAAACGCATTTTGCAAACTTGAAACACATCACACTTAAGATGGTATATGCAAAATTTCAGTCAAATCGGTGTTTGTTAAGGAGAAGAAGATTTTAAAGATTAAATCACAATTTTCGAAAAATCCAATATGGCGGCCAAACCACGAGACCAATCAAAACGACTTTCGCAAACTTGAAAGAGATCACACTTAAGATGTTACATGTCAAATTTCAGTCGAATCGGTGTGTTGGTTCTGGAGGAGAAGATTTTTAGAGATTAAATCACAATTTTCTCAAAATCCAATATGGCGGCCAGACCACGTGACCGATCTAAACGCCTTTCGCAAATTTGAAAGAGATCACACTTAAGATGTTACATGTCAAATTTCAGTCGAATCTGTTTGTTGGTTCTGGAGAAGAAAATTTTTAAAGATTAAATCACGATTTTCACAAAATCCAATATGGCGGCCAAACCACGTGACCGATCAAAATGCGTTTCGCAAACTTGAAAGAGATCACACTTAAGATGTTGCATGTCAAATTTCAGTCGAATCAGTGTGTTGGTTCTAGAGAAGAAGATTTTTAAAGATTAAATCACGATTTTCGCAAAAATCCAATATGGCGGCCAGACCATGTGACCGATCAAAACGCCTTTCGCAAACTTGAAAGAGATCACACTTAAGATGTTACGTGTCAAATTTCAGTCGAATCTGTTTGTTGGTTCTAGAGAAGAAGATTTTTGAAGATTAAATCACGATTTTCTCAAAATCCAATATGGCGGCCAAACCACGTGACCGATCAAAACGCCTTTCGCAAACTTGAAAGAGATCACACTTAAGATGTTACATGTGAAATTTCAGTCGAATCGGTGTTTTGGTTCTGGAGAAGAAGATTTTTAAAGATTAAATGGGTATTTTTCAAAAATCCAATATGGCGGCCAAGGTCACGTGACCGCATGCGATTTTATTGGCAAATTCTAAAGACCTTAGGTCATGCTTGCTATACAAAAAATTTCAAATCGACTAGACCCCTGGGTATTCTGGAGAAGCCATTTCTAGGTTTTTGGAAAATCCAATATGGCCGCCAAGTCACGTGACCAATGAAAATTTCAAGGGTCAGGTGCACGAGTACTAATTGATACCAATAAGTCCTGCAAGTTTGAGAAGTTTTTCGTTCAGCCGTTTAAGAGATCTAGGTGACAAAGAAACGGCAGAAGAAGAAGAAGAAGAAGAGAAGAATTAAAGCTGCAAGCAGCGTTGGCGGGGCCCAAGCGGATAACATGGTTGAAAGATCTTGCACTAATGATATTATGTGCAAAATTCGATCTTGCAAAAGTATGATTTTGAACATCATCTCATAGTTACTGTATGTGTCAGTGGGAAATGCATATTTTACGTAAAATCCAATATGGCGGCCAAACCAGTGACCAATCAAAATGCCTTTCACAAACTTGTAAGAGATCACACTTAAGATGTTACATGTCAAAATTCAGTTGAATCAGTGTGTTGGTTCTGCAGAAGAAGATTTTTAAAGATTAAATAATGATTTTCGCAAAAATCGAATATGGCGGCCAGACCACGTGACCGATCAAAACGATTTTCGCAAACTTGAAAGAGATCATACTTAAGATGTTACATGTCAAATTTCAGTCGAATCGGGGTGTTGGTTCTGGAGAAGAAGATTTTTGAAGATTAAATCACGATTTTCACAAAATCCAATATGGCGGCCAAACCAAGTGACCGATCAAAACGCCTTTCGCAAACTTGAAAGAGATCACACTTAAGATGTTACATGTCAAATTTCAGTCGAATCAGTGTTTTGGTTCTGGAGAAGAAGATTTTTAAAGATTAAATAACGATTTTCGCAAAAATCCAATATGGCGGCCAGACCATGTGACTGATCAAAACGCCTTTCGCAAACTTGAAAGAGATCACACTAAAGATGTTACATGTCAAATTTCAGTTGAATCAGGGTGTTGGTTCTGGAGAAGAAGATTTTTGAAGATTAAATCACGATTTTCTCAAAATCCAATATGGCGGCCAAACCACGTGACCGATCAAAACGCCTTTCGCAAACTTGAAAGAGATCACACTTAAGATGTTACATGTGAAATTTCAGTCCAATCGGTGTTTTGGTTCTGGAGAAGAAGATTTTTAAAGATTAAATTGGTATTTTTCAAAAATCCAATATGGCGGCCAAGGTCACGTGACCGCATGCGATTTTATTGGCAAATTCTGAAGACCTTAGGCCATGCTTGCTATACAAAAAATTTCAAATCTACTAGACCCCTGGGTCTTCTGGAGAAGCCATTTTTAGGTTTTTGGAAAATCCAATATGGCCGCCAGGTCATGTGACCAATCGAAATTTGTATACCCAGGTGCACGAGATCTCATAGGTACCTATTAGCCCTGCAAGTTTCAGAAGTTGCGGTAAGCGGTGTTTGAGTTCTAGGTCGACAAAAAAAGAGCGGAAGAAGAAGAAGAAGTAGAAGAAGAAGAAGAAGAAGAAAGTTGAACTCCTACGAAACCAATAGGGGCCCAGCCGGTTGGCTTGGGCCCCTAATTAAAGCTGCAAGCAGCGTTGGCGGGGCCCAAGCGGTTAACATGGTTGAAAAATCTTGCACTAATGATATTATGTGCAAAATTCGAGCTTGCAAAAGTAGGATTTTGAACATCATCTAATAGTTACTGTACGTTTCACTTGGAATTTAATATTTTACAGAAAATCCAATATGGCGGCAAAACCATGTGACCGATCAAAATGCCTTTCGCAAACTTGAAAGAGATCACATTCAAGATGTTACACATAAAATTTCAGCTCATTCGGTGTGTTGGTTCTGGAGAAGAAGATTTTTAAAGATTTAATCACGATTTTCACAAAATCCAATATGGCGGCCAAACCATGTGACCGATCAAAACGCCTTTCGCAAACTTGAAAGAGATCACACTTAAGATGTTACATGTCAAATTTAAGTCAAATCAATGTGTTGGTTGTGGAGAAGAAGATTTTTAAAGATTAAATCATGATTTTCACAAAAATCCAATATGGCGGCCAAACCACGTGACCGATCAAAACGCCTTTCGCAAACTTGAAAGAGATCACACTTAAGATGTTACATGTCAAATTTAAGTCAAATCGGTGTGTTGGTTGTGGAGAAGAAGATTTTTAAAGATTAAATCATGATTTTCGAAAAAATCCAATATGGCGGCCAAACCACGTGACCGATCAAAACGCCTTTCGCAAACTTGAAAGAGATCACACTTAAGATGTTACATGTCAAATTTAAGTCAAATCGGTGTGTTGGTTCTGGAGAAGAAGATTTTTAAAGATTTAATCACGATTTTCACAAAATCCAATATGGCGGCCAAACCACGTGACCGATCAAAACGCCTTTCGCAAACTTGAAAGAGATCACACTTAAGATGTTACATGTCAAATTTAGTCAAATCGGTGTGTTGGTTGTGGAGAAGAAGATTTTTAAAGATTAAATCATGATTTTCGCAAAAATCCAATATGGCGGCCAAACCACGTGACCGATCAAAACGCCTTTCGCAAACTTAAAAGAGATCACACTTAAGATGTTACATATCAAATTTCAGTAGAATCATTGTGTTGGTTCTGCAGGAGAAGATTTTTGAAGATTAAATCACGATTTTCGCAAAATCCAATATGGCGGCCAAACCACACGACCGATCAAAACGCCTTTCGCAAACTTGAAAGAGATCACACTTAAGATGTTACATGTGAAATTTTAGTCGAATCGGTGTTTTGGTTCTGGAGAAGAAGATTTTTAAAGATTAAATAACGATTTTCGCAAAATCCAATATGGCGGCCAAACCACGTGACCGATCAAAACACCTTTCGCAAACTTGAAAGAGACAACACTTAAGATGTTACATGTCAAATTTAAGTCAAATCGGTGGGTTGGTTCTGGAGAAGAAGATTTTTAAAGATTAAATCATGATTTTTGCAAAAATCCAATATGGCGGCCAAACCACATGACCGATCAAAACGCCTTTCGCAAACTGGAAAGACATCACACTTAAGATGTTACATATCAAATTTCAGTAGAATCGGTGTGTTGGTTCTGGAGAAGAAGATTTTAGAAGATTAAATCACGATTTTCGCAAAATCCAATATGGCAGCCAGACCACGTGACCGATCAAAACGCCTTTTGCAAACTGGAAAGAGATCACACTTAAGATGTTACATATCAAATTTCAGTAGAATCGGTGTGTTGGTTCTGGAGAAGAAGATTTTTAAAGATTAAATCACGATTTTCGCAAAATCCAATATGGCGGCCAAACCACATGACCGATCAAAACGCCTTTCGCAAACTTGAAAGACATCACACTTAAGATGTTACATGTGAAATTTTAGTCGAATCGGTGTGTTGGTTCTGGAGTAGAAGATTTTTGAAGATTAAATCACGATTTTCGCAAAATCCAATATGGCGGCCAGACCACGTGACCGATCAAAACGCCTTCCGCAAACTTGAAAGAGATCACACTTAAGATGCAATTTATCAAATTTCAGTAGAATCAGTGTGTTGGTTCTGGAGAAGATGATTTTTAAAGATTAAATCACGATTTTCGCAAAATCCAATATGGCGGCCAAACCACGTGACCGATCAAAACGCCTTTCGCAAACTTGAAAGAGATCACACTTAAGATGTTACATGTGAAATTTTAGTCAAATCGGTGTTTTGATTCTGGAGAAGAAGATTTTTAAAGATTAAATTGGTATTTTTCAAAAAATCCAATATGGCGGCCAAGGTCACGTGACCGCATGCGATTTTATTGGCAAATTTTAAGACCTTAGGCCATGCTTGCTATACAAAAAATTTCAAATCGACTAGACCCCTAGGTTATCTGGAGAAGCCATTTTAGTTTTTTGGAAAATCCAATATGGCCGCCAGGTCACGTGACCAATCAAAATTTGTATACCCAGGTGCACGAGATCTCATAGGTACCTATTAGCCCTGCAAGTTTCAGAAGTTTGCGGTAAGCGGTGTTTGAGTTCTAGGTCGACAAAAAAAGAGCGGAAGAAGAAGAAGAAGAAGAAGAAGAAGTAGAAGAAAGTTGAATTCCTATAAAACCAATAGGGGCCCAGCCGGTCGGCTTGGGCCCCTAATTAAAGCTGCAAGCAGCGTTGGCGGGGCCCAAGCGGTTAACATGGTTGAAATATCTTGCACTAATGATATTATATGCAACATTTGAGCTTCAAATAGTAGGATTTTGAACATCATCTAATAGTTACTTTACGTTTCACTTGAAATTTAATATTTTACGGAAAATCCAATATGGCAGCCAAACCACATGACCGATCAAAACGCATTTCGCAAACTTAAAATCACATCACACTTAAGATGGTATATGAAAATGTCTGTCAAATCAGTGTTTGTTTGGGAGAAGAAGATTTTTAAAGATTAAATCACGATTTTCGAAAAATCCAATATGGCAGCCAAACCACGTGACCGATCCAAACGCCTTTTGCAAACTTGAAAGCGATCACACTTAAGATGTTACATGTCAAATTTCAGTTGAATCGGTGTGTTGGTTCTGGAGAAGAAGATTTTTAAAGATTAAATCACGATTTTCGCAAAAATCCAATATGGCGGCCAGACCACATGACCGATCAAAACGCCTTTCGCAAACTTGAAAGAGATCACACTTAAGATGTTACATGTCAAATTTCAGTCGAATCGGTGTGTTGGTTCTGGAGAAGAAGATTTTTAAAGATTATATTACGATTTTTCAAAATCTAATATGGCGGCCAGACCAAGTGACCGATCAAAACGCCTTTCGCAAACTTGAAAGAGATCACACTTAAGATGTTACATGTGAAATTTCAGTCGATCGGTGTGTTGGTTCTGGAGAAGAAGATTTTTAAGATTAAATAACAATTTTTGCAAAAATCCAATATGGCGGCCAGACCACGTGACCGATCAAAACGCCTTTCGCAAAGTTCAAAGAGATCACACTTAAGATGTTACATGTCAAATTTCAGTCGAATCGGTGTGTTGGTTCTGGAGAAGAAGATTTTTGAAGATTAAATCACGATTTCTCAAAATCCAATATGGCGGCCAAACCACGTGACCGATCAAACGCCTTTCGCAAACTTGAAAGAGATAACACTTAAGATGTTACATGTGAAATTTCAGTCGAATCAGTGTTTTGGTTCTGGAGAAGAAGATTTTTAAAGATTAAATGGGTATTTTTCAAAAATCCAATATGGCGGCCAAGGTCACGTGACCGCATGCGATTTTATTGGCAAATTCTGAAGACCTTAGGCCATGCTTGCTACTCAAAAATTTCAAATCGACTAGACCCCTGGGTCTTCTGGAGAAGCCATTTTTAGGTTTTTGGAAAATCCAATATGGCCGCCAGGTCACGTGACCAATCGAAATTTGTATACCCAGGTGCACGAGATCTCATAGGTACCTATTAGCCCTGCAAGTTTCAGAAGTTTGCGGTAAGCGGTGTTTGAGTTCTAGGTCGACAAAAAAAGAGCGGAAGAAGAAGAAGAAGAAATTAAAGCTGCAAGCAGCGTTGGCGGGGCCCAAGCGGTGAACATGGTTGAAAAATCTTGCAATAATGATATTATGTGCAAAATTCGAGCTGAAAAAGTAGGATTTTGAACATCATTATAGTTACTGTACGTTTCACTTGGAATTTAATATTTTACGGAAAATCCAATATGGCGGCCAAACCACGAGACCGATCAAAACCTATTTCACAAACTTGAAACACATCACTTTAAAGATGGTATATGCAAAATTTCAGTCAATGAGATGTTTGTTCGGGAGAAGAAGATTTTTAAAGATTAAATCATGATTTTCGAAAAATCCAATATGGCGGCCAAACCACGTGACCGATCAAAAGGCCTTTCGCAAACTTGAAAGAGATCACACTAAAGATGTTACATGTCAAATTTCAATCAAATCTGTGTATTGGTTCTGGAGTAGAAGATTTTTAAAGATTAAATCACAATTTTCGCAAAATCCAATATGGCGGCCAAACCATGTGACCGATCAAAACGCCTTTCGCAAACTCGAAAGAGATTACACTTAAGATGTTACATGTCAAATTTCAGTCGAATCAGTGTGTTGGTTCTGGAGAAGAAGATTTTCAACAATTAAATCAGATTTTTTGCAAAATCCAATATGGCGGCCAGACCAAGTGACCGATCAAAACGCGTTTCGCAAACTTGAAAGAGATCACACTTAAGATGTTATATGTCAAATTTCAGTCGAATCGGTGTGTTGGTTCTGGAGAAGAAGATTTTTAAAGATTAAATCACGATTTTCGCAAAAATCCAATATGGCGGCCAGACCACGTGACCGATTAAAACGCCTTTCGCAAACTTGAAAGAGATCACACTTAAGATGTTACATGTCAAATTTCAGTTGAATCAGTGTGTTTGTTCTGGAGAAGAAGATTTTTGAAGATTAAATCACGATTTTTGCAAAATCCAATATGGCGGCCAAACCACGTGACCGATCAAAACGCCTTTCGCAAACTTGAAAGAGATCACACATAAGATGTTACATGTGAAATTTCAGTTGAATCGGTGTTTTGGTTCTGGAGAAGAAGATTTTTAAAGATTAAATGGGTATTTTTCAATAATCCAATATGGCGGCCAAGGTCACGTGACCGCATGCGATTTTATTGGCAAATTCTGAAGACCTTAGGGTATGCTTGCTATACAAAAAATTTCAAATCGACTAGACCCCTGGGTCTTCTAAAGAAGCCATTTTTAGGTTTTTGGAAAATCCAATATGGCCGCCAGGTCACGTGACCGATCGAAATTTGTATACCCAGGTGCACGAGATCTCATAGGTACCTATTAGCCCTGCAAGTTTCAGAAGTTTGCGGTAAGCGGTGTTTGAGTTCTAGGTCGACAAAAAAAGAGCGGAAGGAGAAGAAGAAGAAGTAGAAGAAAGTTGAATTCCTATAAAACCAATAGGGGCCCAGCCGGTTGGCTTGGGCCCCTAATTAAAGCTGCAAGCAGCGTTGGCGGGGCCCAAGCGGTTAACATGGTTGAAAAATCTTGCACTAATGATATTATGTGCAAAATTCGAGCTTGCAAAAGTAGGATTTTGAACATCATCTAATAGTTACTGTACGTTTCACTTGGAATTTAATATTTTACAGAAAATCCAATATGGCGGCAAAACCATGTGACCGATCAAAATGCCTTTCGCAAACTTGAAAGAGATCACATTCAAGATGTTACACATAAAATTTCAGCTCAATCGGTGTGTTGGTTCTGGAGAAGAAGATTTTTAAAGATTTAATCACGATTTTCACAAATCCAATATGGCGGCCAAACCATGTGACCGATCAAAACGCCTTTCGCAAACTTGAAAGAGATCACACTTAAGATGTTACATGTCAAATTTAAGTCAAATCAATGTGTTGGTTGTGGAGAAGAAGATTTTTAAAGATTAAATCATGATTTTCGCAAAAATCCAATATGGCGGCCAAACCACGTGGCCGATCAAAACGCCTTTCGCAAACTTGAAAGAGATCACACTTAAGATGTTACATGTCAAATTTAAGTCAAATCGGTGTGTAAGTTGTGGAGAAGAAGATTTTAAAGATTAAATCATGATTTCGCAAAAATCCAATATGGCGGCCAAACCACGTGACCGATCAAAACGCCTTTCGCAAACTTGAAAGAGATCACACTTACGATGTTACATGTCAAATTTAAGTCAAATCGGTGTGTTGGTTCTGGAGAAGAAGATTTTTAAAGATTTAATCACGATTTTCACAAAATCCAATATGGCGGCCAAACCACGTGACCGATCAAAACGCCTTTCGCAAACTTGAAAGAGATCACACTTAAGATGTTACATGTCAAATTTAAGTCAAATCGGTGTGTTGGTTGTGGAGAAGAAGATTTTTAAAGATTAAATCACGATTTTTTCAAAATCCAATATGGCGGCCAAACCACGTGACCGATCAAAACGCCTTTGGCAAACTTAAAAGAGATCACTTAAGATGTTACATATCAAATTTCAGTAGAATCATTGTGTTGGTTCTGCAGAAGAAGATTTTTGAAGATTAAATCACGATTTTCGCAAAATCCAATATGGCGGCCAAACCACGCGACCGATCAAAACGCCTTTCGCAAACTTGAAAGAGATCACACTTAAGATGTTACATGTGAAATTTTAGTCGAATCGGTGTTTTGGTTCTGGAGAAGAAGATTTTAAAGATTAAATTGGTATTTTTCAAAAATCCAATATGGCGGCCAAGGTCACGTGACCGCATGCGATTTTATTGGCAAATTTTTAAGACCTTAGGCCATGCTTGCTATACAAAAAATTTCAAATCGACTAGACCCCTAGGTATTCTGGAGAAGCCATTTTTAGATTTTGGAAAATCCAATATGGCCGCCAGGTCACGTGACCAATCGAAATTTGTATACCCAGGTGCACGAGATCTCATAGGTACCTATTAGACCTCCAAGTTTTAGAAGTTTGCGGTAAGCGGTGTTTGAGTTCTAGGTCGCCGAAAAAAGAGCGGAAGAAGAAGAAGAAAGAAGAAGAAGAAGAAGAAGAAGAAGAAGAAAGTTGAATTCCTACGAAACCAATAGGGGCCCAGCCGGTAGGCTTGGGCCCCTAATTAAAGCTGCAAGCAGCGTTGGCGGGGCCCAAGCGGTGACATGGTTGAAAAATCTTGCAATAATGATATTATGTGCAAATTCGAGCTTGAAAAAGTAGGATTTTGAACATCATCTAATAGTTACTGTACGTTTCACTTGGAATTTAATATTTTACGGAAAATCCAATATGGCGGCCAAACCACGAGACCGATCAAAACCTATTTCACAAACTTGAAACACATCACTTTAAAGATGGTATATGCAAAATTTCAGTCAATGAGATGTTTGTTCGGGAGAAGAAGATTTTTAAAGATTAAATCACGATTTTCGAAAAATCCAATATGGCGGCCAAACCACGTGACCGATCAAAAGGCCTTTCGCAAACTTGAAAGAGATCACACTAAAGATGTTACATGTCAAATTTCAATCAAATCTGTGTATTGGTTCTGGAGTAGAAGATTTTTAAAGATTAAATCACAATTTTTGCAAAATCCAATATGGCGGCCAAACCATGTGACCGATCAAAACGCCTTTCGCAAACTCGAAAGAGATTACACTTAAGATGTTACATGTCAAATTTCAGTCGAATCAGTGTGTTGGTTCTGGAGAAGAAGATTTTCAACAATTAAATCAGATTTTTTGCAAAATCCAATATGGCGGCCAGACCAAGTGACCGATCAAAACGCGTTTCGCAAACTTGAAAGAGATCACACTTAAGATGTTACATGTCAAATTTCAGTTGAATCAGTGTGTTTGTTCTGGAGAAGAAGATTTTTGAAGATTAAATCACGATTTTTGCAAAATCCAATATGGCGGCCAAACCACGTGACCGATCAAAACGCCTTTCGCAAACTTGAAAGAGATCACACATAAGATGTTACATGTGAAATTTCAGTTGAATCGGTGTTTTGGTTCTGGAGAAGAAGATTTTTAAAGATTAAATGGGTATTTTTCAATAATCCAATATGGCGGCCAAGGTCACGTGACCGCATGCGATTTTATTGGCAAATTCTGAAGACCTTAGGGTATGCTTGCTATACAAAAAATTTCAAATCGACTAGACCCCTGGGTCTTCTAGAGAAGCCATTTTTAGGTTTTTGGAAAATCCAATATGGCCGCCAGGTCACGTGACCGATCGAAATTTGTATACCCAGGTGCACGAGATCTCATAGGTACCTATTAGCCCTGCAAGTTTCAGAAGTTTGCGGTAAGCGGTGTTTGAGTTCTAGGTCGACAAAAAAAGAGCGGAAGGAGAAGAAGAAGAAGAAGTAGAAGAAAGTTGAATTCCTATAAAACCAATAGGGGCCCAGCCGGTTGGCTTGGGCCCCTAATTAAAGCTGCAAGCAGCGTTGGCGGGGCCCAAGCGGTTAACATGGTTGAAAAATCTTGCACTAATGATATTATGTGCAAAATTCGAGCTTGCAAAAGTAGGATTTTGAACATCATCTAATAGTTACTGTACGTTTCACTTGGAATTTAATATTTTACAGAAAATCCAATATGGCGGCAAAACCATGTGACCGATCAAAATACCTTTCGCAAACTTGAAAGAGATCACACTTAAGATGTTACACATAAAATTTCAGCTCATTCGGTGTGTTGGTTCTGGAGAAGAAGATTTTTAAAGATTTAATCACGATTTTCACAAAATCCAATATGGCGGCCAAACCACGTGACCGATCAAAACGCCTTTCGCAAACTTGAAAGAGATCACACTTAAGATGTTACATGTCAAATTTAAGTCAAATCGGTGTGTTGGTTGTGGAGAAGAAGATTTTTAAAGATTAAATCATGATTTTCGCAAAAATCCAATATGGCGGCCAAACCACGTGACCGATCAAAACGCCTTTCGCAAACTTAAAAGAGATCACACTTAAGATGTTACATATCAAATTTCAGTAGAATCAGTGTGTTGGTTCTGCAGAAGAAGATTTTTTAAGATTAAATCACGATTTTCGCAAAATCCAATATGGCGGCCAAACCACACGACCGATCAAAACGCCTTTCGCAAACTTGAAAGAAATCACACTTAAGATGTTACATGTGAAATTTTAGTCGAATCGGTGTTTTGGTTCTGGAGAAGAAGATTTTTAAAGATTAAATAACGATTTTCGCAAAATCCAATATGGCGGCCAACCACGTGACCGATCAAAACACCTTTCGCAAACTTGAAAGAGACAACACTTAAGATGTTACATGTCAAATTTAAGTCAAATCGGTGGGTTGGTTCTGGAAAAGAAGATTTTTAAAGATTAAATCATGATTTTTGCAAAAATCCAATATGGCGGCCAAACCACATGACCGATCAAAACGCCTTTCGCAAACTGGAAAGACATCACACTTAAGATGTTACATATCAAATTTCAGTAGAATCGGTGTGTTGGTTCTGGAGAAGAAGATTTTTGAAGATTAAATCACGATTTTCGCAAAATCCAATATGGCAGCCAGACCACGTGACCGATCAAAACGCCTTTTGCAAACTGGAAAGAGATCACACTTAAGATGTTACATATCAAATTTCAGTAGAATCGGTGTGTTGGTTCTGGAGAGAAGATTTTTAAAGATTAAATCACGATTTTCGCAAAATCCAATATGGCGGCCAAACCACATGACCGATCAAAACGCGTTTCGCAAACTTGAAAGAGATCACACTTAAGATGTTACATGTGAAATTTTAGTCGAATCGGTGTGTTGGTTCTGGAGTAGAAGATTTTTGAAGATTAAATCACGATTTTCGCAAAATCCAATATGGCGGCCAAACCACGGGACCGATCAAAACGCCTTCCGCAAACTTGAAAGAGATCACGCTTAAGATGCAAGTTATCAAATTTCAGTAGAATCAGTGTGTTGGTTCTGGAGAAGATGATTTTTAAAGATTAAATCACGATTTTCGCAAAATCCAATATGGCGGCCAACCACGTGACCGATCAAAACGCCTTTCGCAAACTTGAAAGAGATCACACTTAAGATGTTACATGTGAAATTTTAGTCAAATCGGTGTTTTGGTTCTGGAGAAGAAGATTTTTAAAGATTAAATTGTATTTTTCAAAAATCCAATATGGCGGCCAAGGTCACGTGACCGCATGCGATTTTATTGGCAAATTTTAAAGACCTTAGGCCATGCTTGCTATACAAAAAATTTCAAATCGACTAGACCCCTAGGTTATCTGGAGAAGCCATTTTTAGTTTTTTGGAAAATCCAATATGGCCGCCAGGTCACGTGACCAATCAAAATTTGTATACCCAGGTGCACGAGATCTCATAGGTACCTATTAGCCCTGCAAGTTTCAGAAGTTTGCGGTAAGCGGTGTTTGAGTTCTAGGTCGACAAAAAAAGAGCGGAAGAAGAAGAAGAAGAAGAAGAAGAAGTAGAAGAAAGTTGAATTCCTATAAAACCAATAGGGGCCCAGCCGGTCGGCTTGGGCCCCTAATTAAAGCTGCAAGCAGCGTTGGCGGGGCCCAAGCGGATAACATGGTTGAAAGATCTTGCACTAATGATATTATGTGCAAAATTCGATCTTGGAAAAGTATGATTTTGAACATCATCTCATAGTTACTGTACGTGTCAGTGGGAATTGCATATTTTACGTAAAATCCAATATGGCGGCCAAATATGAAGGGTGTAGCACTTGTGGTTTGTGAATATTGACATATACTCATATTTAAGGGCAAAGGTCATCGAGGTCACGTGATATTTTGTCAAAAAAATTGTAATGCTAAGTTATCCCTATATACCAAAAATCAAACCTCTAGCTCTATTGGCTGGCTCAGAATTAGATATGCGCATAATTAATGAGGTACAGGATGTGGTGTCATAAGGTCTCCCATCATACCAAATATGAAGGGTGTAGCACTTGTGGTTACTCAGTTATGGACATATACATATATTCAAGGTCAAAGATCATGAAGGTCACGAAACATTTTGTCAAAAAAATTGTATTGCTAAGTTATCCCTATATACCAAAAATCAGACCTTTAGGTCTATTGACTGGCTGAGAATTAGATATGCGCATAATTAATGAGGTACAGGATGTGGTGTCATAAGGTCTCCCATCATACTAAATATGAAGGGTGTAGCACTTGTGGTTACTGAGTTATGGACATATACTCATATTTAAGGTCAAAAGTCATCGAGGTCACATGACATTTTGTCAAAAAAATTGTATTGCTAAGTTATCCCTATATACCAAAAATCAGACCTCTAGCTCTATTGGCTGGCTCAGAATTAGATATGCGCATAATTAATGAGGTACAGGATGTGGTGTCATAAGGTCTCCCATCATACCAAATATGAAGGGTGTAGCACTTGTGGTTACTGAGTTATGGACATATACGTATATTCAAGGTCAAAGGTCATCGAGGTCACGTGATATTTTGTCAAAAAAATTGTATTGCTAAGTTATCCCTATATACAAAAAATCAGACCTCTAGCTCTATTGGCTGGCTCAAAATTAGATATGCGCATAATTAATGAGGTACAGGATGTGGTGTCATAAGGTCTCCCATCATACCAAATATGAAGGGTGTAGCACTTGTGGTTACTGAGTTATGGACATATACGTATATACAAGGTCAAAGGTCATCGAGGTCACGTGATATTTTGTCAAAAAAATTGTATTGCTAAGTTATCCCTATATACCAAAAATCAGACCTCTAGCTCTATTGGCTGGCTCAGAATTAGATATGCGCATAATTAATGAGGTACAGGATGTGATGTCATAAGGTCTCCCATCATACCAAATATGAAGGGTGTAGCACTTGTGGTTACTGTGTTATGGACATATACGTATATTCAAGGTCAAAGGTCATGAAGGTCACATGACATTTGTCAAAAAAATTGTATTGCTAAGTTATGCCTATATACCAAAAATCAGACCTCTAGCTCTATTAGCTGGCTCAGAATTAGATATGCGCATAATTAATGAGGTACAAGATGTAGTGTCATAAGGTCTCCCATCATACCAAATATGAAGGCTGTAGCACTTGTGGTTACTTAGTTATGGACATATATGTATGTTTGAGGTCAAAGGTCATGGAAGTCATGTGACATTTTATTAAAAAATTGTTTTCGTGGTTATCCCTATATACCAAAAATCAGACCTCTGGCTCCATTGGATTGCCCAGAATTAGATATGACTCTTACATAGGCCAGAATAAGCCATTGATATAGCTTAGCTGCGGAGGTATAGGGGAGGTCAAAGGTCATTGAAAAATCAGAAAAATAATACTTTAAAAATCTTCTTCTCAAAAACCGCCAGGTCAATTTCCTTGAAATTTCATATATAGCATCTAGGTAGTATTGCCTATAAAGTTTGTGAAAAGATTTTGGATCGGTCAAATTTTATGGAAATGGGACAGTAAAAAACATTTTCATTTCAAAATTGTAGCCAGGTCACATGACTAATTAAAAATTCAAGGGTCAGGTGCACGAGTACTACCCATCACCTGTTACCCCTGCAAGTTTGAGAAGTTTTCGTTCAGCCGTTCGAGAGATCTAGGTGAGCAAAGAAATGGCAGAAGAAGAAGAAGAGGAAGTCAGTAGAACTTGAGCAATAACAATAGGGTCCCAGCCGGTCGGCTTGGGCCCCTAAGAAGAAGAAGAAGAAGAAAGTTGAACTCCTATAAAACCAATAGGGGCCCAGCCGGTCGGCTTGGGCCCCTAAATAGTAGAACTCGAGCAATAACAATAGGGGCCCAGCCGGTCGGCTTGGGCCCCTAAGAAGAAAGTTGAACTCCTATAAAACCAATAGGGGCCCAGCCGGTTGGCTTGGGCCCCTAATTAAAGCTGCAAGCAGCGTTGGCGGGGCCCAAGCGGTTAATCATGTGACCGATCCAAATGTCTTTTATAAACTTGAAAGACATAAGCCTAAGGATGACCTGAGTAACATTTCAACTGAACTGGTGTTTTACTTCTCAAGAAGAAGCTTTTTAAAGAGTAAATTGGTATTTTTCGAAAATCCAATATGGCGGCCAAATCACGTGACCGATCAAAATGCCTTTCGCAAACTTGAAAGAGATCACACTTAAGATGTTACTTGTCAAATTTCAGTCCAATCGGTGCATTGGTTCTGGAGAAGAAGATTATTAAAGATTAAATCACGATTTTCGCAAAATCCAATATGGCGGCCAAACCACGTGACCGATCAAAACGCCTTTCGCAAACTTGAAAGAGATCACACTTAAGATGTAACATGTAAAATTTCAGTCGAGTAGGTGTGTTGGTTCTGGAGAAGAAGATTTTTAAAGATTAAATCACGATTTTCGCAAAAATCCAATATGGCGGCCAGACCACGTGACCGATCAAAACGCCCTTTGCAAACTTGAAAGAGATCACACTTAAGATGTTACATGTCTAATTTCAGTGGAATCGGTGTGTTGGTTCTGGAGAAGAAGATTTTTAAAGATTAAATCACGATTTTCGCAAAATCCAATATGGCGGCCAAACCACGTGACCGATCCAAAACGCCTTTCGCAAACTTGAAAGAGATCACACTTAAGATGTCACATGTAAATTTTCAGTTGAATCGGTGTGTTGGTTCTCGAGAAGAAGATTTTTAAAGATTAAATCACGATTTTCTTAAAATCCAATATGGCGGCCAAGGTCACGTGACCGCACGCGATTTTATTCGCCAATTTTAAGACCTTAGGTCATGTTTGCTATGTAAAAAATTTCAAACTGACTAGACCCCTAGGTCAGCAGAAAAAGGCATTTTTAGGTTTTTGGAAATCCAATATGGCCGCCAGGTCACGTGATCAATCACAATTTTAAGGATAACATGCACTAGTACCCATTAGTACCTATTAGCCCTGTAAGTTTGAGAACTTAACGTTAAGCTGTTATTGAGATCAAGAGGGGCAAAAAAGCGGCGGAAGAAGAGGAAGAAGAAGAAGCGAAGAAGAAGAAGAATATTGAACTCCTACGAAACCAATAGGGGCCCAGCCGGTAGGCTTGGGCCCCTAATTAAAGCTGCACGCAGCGTTGGCGGGGCCCAAGCGGTTAACAAGGTTGAAAAATCTTGCACTAATGATATTATGTGCAAAATTCGAGCTTTAAAAAGTAGGATTTTGAACATCATCTAATAGTTACTGTACGTTTCACTTGGAATTTAATATTTTACGGAAAATCCAATATGGCAGCCAAACCACGTGACCGATCCAAACGCCTTTCACTTTTGCAAACTTGAAAGAGATCACACTTAAGATGTTACACATAAAATTTCAGCTCAATCAGTGTGTTTGTTGTGGAGAAGAAAATTTTTATAGATTAAATCATGATTTTCCTAAAATCCAATATGGCGGCCAAACCACGTGACCGATCAAGATGCCTTTCGCAAACTTGAAAGAGATTACACATAAGATGTTACATGTGAAATTTCAGTTGAATCGGTGTGTTGGTTCTGGAGAAGAAGATTTTTAAAGATTAAATCACGATTTTCGCAAAATCCAATATGGCGGCCATTCCACGTGACCGATCAAGATGCCTTTCGCAAACTTGAAAGAGATCACACTTAAGATGTTATACATAAAATTTCAGCTCAATCGGTGGGTTGGTTGTGGAGAAGGAAATTTTTAAAGAGTAAATAACGATTTTCCTAAAATCCAATATGGCGGCCAAACCACGTGACCGATCAAGATGTCTTTCGCAAACTTGAAAGAGATCACACTTAAGATGTTAGATGTCAAATTTCAGTCGAATCGGTATGTTGATTCTGGAGAAGAAGATTTTTAAAGATTAAATCACGATTTTCGCAAAATCCAATATGGCGGCCAAACTACGTGACCGATCCAAACGCCTTTCGCAAACTTGAAAGAGATCACACTTAAGATGTTACACATAAAATTTCAGCTCAATCGGTGCGTTGGTTAGGGAGAAGAAAATTTTAAAGATTAAATCATGATTTTCCTAAAATCCAATATGGTGGCCAAACCACATGACCGATCAAAAACGCCTTTCGCAAACTTGAAAGAGATCACACTTAAGATGTTACATGTCAAATTTCAGTCGAAGTGGCGTATTGGTTCTGGAGAAGAAGATTTTTAAAGATTAAATCATGATTTTAGCAAAATCCAATATGGCCGCCAGGTCACGTGACCGATTAAAACGCCTTTCGCAAACTTGAAAGATATCACACTTAAGATGTAACATGTGAAATTTCAGTCGAATCGGTGTATTGGTTCTGGAGAAGAAGATTTTTAAAGATCAAATCATGATTTTCGCAAAAATCCAATATGGCGGCCAGACCACGTGACCGATCAAAACGCCTTTCGCAAACTTGAAAGAGATCACACTTAAGATGTTACATGTCAAATTTCAGTCAAATCGGTGTATTGGTTCTGGAGAGGAAGATTTTTGAAGATTAAACACGATTTTCTCAAAATCCAATATGGCGGCCAAACCACGTGACCGATCCAAACGCCTTTCGCAAACTTTGAAGAGACCACACTTAAGATGTTACATGTGAAATTTCAGTCGAATCGGTGTATTGGTTCTGGAGAAGAAGATTTTTAAAGATTAAATTGATATTTTCGAAAATCCAATATGGCGGCCAAGGTCACGTGACCGCATGCGATTTTATCGGCAAATTCTTAAGACCTTAAGCCATGCTTGCTATACAAAAAATTTCAAATCGACTAGACCCCTGGGTATTCTGGAAAAGCCATTTTTAGGTTTTTGGAAAATCCAATATGGCCGCCAGGTCACGTGACCAATCAAAATTTGTATACCCAGGTGCACGAGATCTCATAGTTACCTATTAGCCCTGCAAGTTTCAGAAGTTTGCGGTAAGCGGTGTTTGAGTTCTAGGTCGACAAAAAAAGAGCGGAAGAAGAAGAAGAAGTAGAATTAAAGCTGCAAGCAGCGTTGGCGGGGCCCAAGCGGATAACATGGTTGAAAGATCTTGCACTAATGATATTATGTGCGAAATTCGATCTTAGAAAAGTATGATTTTGAACATCATCTCATAGTTACTGTATGTGTCAGTGGGAATTGCATGTTTTACGTAAAATCCAATATGGCGGCCAAACCACGTGACCGATCAAAATGCCTTCCCAAACTTGTAAGAGATCACACTTAAGATGTTACATGTCAAAATTCAGTTGAATCGGTGTGTGGTTCTGCAGAAGAAGATTTTTAAAGATTAAATAATGATTTTCGCAAAAATCGAATATGGCGACCAGACCATGTGACCGATCAAAACGACTTTCGCAAAATTGAAAGAGATCATACTTAAGATGTTACATGTCAAATTTCAGTCGAATCGGGGTGTTGTTCTGGAGAAGAAGATTTTTGAGATTAAATCACGATTTTCTCAAAATCCAATATGGCGGCCAAACAAAGTGACCGATCAAAATGCCTTTCGCAAACTTGAAAGAGATCACACTTAGATGTTACATGTAAAATTTCAGTCGAATCGGGGTGTTGGTTCTGGAGAAGAAGATTTTTGAAGATTAAATCACGATTTTCTCAAAATCCAATATGGCGGCCAAACCAAGTGACCGATCAAAATGCCTTTCGCAAAATTGAAAGAGATCACACTTAAGATGTTACATGTCAAATTTCAGTCGAATCGGTGGTGTGTTGGTTCTGGAGTAGAAGATTTTTGAAGATTAAATCACGATTTTCTCAAAATCTAATATGGCTGCCAAACCACGTGACCGATCAAAACGCCTTTCGCAAACTTGAAAGAGATCACACTAAAGATGTTACCTGTCAAATTTCAGTTGAATCAGGATGTCGGTTCTGGAGTAGAAGATTTTTGAAGATTAAATCACGATTTTCTCAAAATCCAATATGGCGGCCAAACCACGTGACCGATCAAAACGCCTTTCGCAAACTTGAAAGAGATCACACTTAAGATGTTACATGTGAAATTTCAGTCCAATCGGTGTTTTGTTCTGGAGAAGAAGATTTTTAAAGATTAAATGGGTATTTTTCAAAAATCCAATATGGCGGCCAAGGTCACGTGACCGCATGCGATTTTATTAGCAAATTCTCAAGACCTTAGGTCATGCTTGCTATACAAAAAATTTCGAATCTCCTAGACCCCTGGGTCTTCTGGAGAAGCCATTTTTAGGTTTTTCGAAAATCCAATATGGCCGCCAGGTCACGTGACCAATCGAAATTTGTATACCCAGGTGCACGAGATCTCATAGGTACCTATTAGCCTGCAAGTTTCAGATGTTTGCGGTAAGCAGTGTTGAGTTCTAGGTCGACAAAAAAAGAGCGGAAGAAGAAGAAGTAGAAGATTAAAGCTGCAAGCAGCGTTGGCGGGGCCCAAGCGGTGAACATGGTTGAAAATCTTGCAATAATGATATTATGTGCAAAATTCGAGCTTGAAAAAGTAGGATTTTGAACATCATCTAATAGTTACTGTACGTTTCACTTGGAATTTAATATTTTACGGAAAATCCAATATGGCGGCCAAACCACGAGACCGATCAAAACCTATTTCACAAACTTGAAACACATCACTTTAAAGATGGTATATGCAAATTTCAGTCAATTCGATGTTTGTTCGGGAGAAGAAGGTTTTTAAAGATTAAATCACGATTTTCGAAAAATCCAATATGGCGGCCAAACCACGTGACCGATCAAAAGGCCTTTCGCAAACTCAAAACAGATTACACTTAAGATGTTATATGTCAAATTTCAGTCGAATCTGTGTGTTGGTTCTGGAGAAGAAGATTTTTCAACAATTAAATCAGATTTTTCGCAAAATCCAATATGGCAGCCAAACCATGTGACCGATCAAAACGCCTTTCGCAAACTCAACAGAGATTACACTTAAGATGTTACATGTCAAATTCAGTCGAATTGGTGTGTTGGTTCTGGAGAAGAAGATTTTTCAACAATTAAATCAGATTTTTCGCAAAATCCAATATGGCGGCCAGACCACGTGACCGATCAAAACGCCTTTCGCAAACTTGAAAGAGATCACACTTAAGATGTTATATGTCAAATTTCAGTCGAATCGGTGTTTGGTTCTGGAGAAGAAGATTTTTAAAGATTAAATCATGATTTTCGCAAAATCCAATATGGCAGCCAGACCACGAGACCGATCAAAACGCCTTTCACAAACTTGAAAGAGATCACACTTAAGATGCTACATGTCAAATTTCAATCGAATCGGTGAGTTCATTCTGGAGAAGGAGATTTTTGAAGATTAAATCACGATTTTAGCAAAATCCAATATGGTGGCCAAACCACGCGACCGATCAAAACGCCTTTCGCAAACTTGAAAGAAATCACACTTAAGATGTTACATGTGAAATTTCAGTCAAATCGGTGAGTTGGTTCTGGAGAAGAAGATTTTTAAGATTAAATCACGATTTTTGCAAAATCCAA